>NC_054710.1:52058127-52185627 GCF_016097555.1 Gigantopelta aegis
TATTACAAACTCGTGTTAATTAATAAGCTGCTATAACAATACGTATTGCAATGATACATTTATTACAAACTCGTGTTAATTAATAAGCTGTTACAACAATACGTATTACAATGATACATTTATTACAAACTCGTGTTAATTAATAAGCTGCTATATTAATACGTATTGCAATGATACATTTATTACAAACTCGTGTTAATTAATAAGCTGTTACAACAATACGTATTACAATGATACATTTATTACAAACTCGTGTTAATTAATAAGCTGTTATAACAATACGTATTACAATGATACATTTATTACAAACTCGTGTTAATTAATAAGCTGTTACAATCATATATTTGTTATCGTTTTTGATTTTTAAATCAACGTTTCAAATACACTTGATGCACGTGCAGCTTCAAGCAATCATATATAAGACAAACCAAAATTAGAACTATCAGTATTACACACACACACACACACACACACACACGTACACGCACTCACGTGTACAAATTCAGAGCTGGCTATTTTTTAATTGTTTATAATTATGGGATTTTTTTGTTGTTGTTATTATTATTATTAAATGTAATGCTCTTTCTTGTTCTTGTTTTTGGTGTTGGTTTGCTTGTTGTGTCCTTGGCTATGCGTCTGTGTGTTTTGTGTGTGTATTTGTGTGTGTATTACCAATTCCAAAACGAATATTCCATTAGTCAGCACGAACATTAGACCCCCACACTAGTAAGACTACATCCCAGAATATTACATTCCTAGAACTAAGAAGATTAGATTCCTGGAATTACGAAGACTATAACCCATTAATTATGAAGATGCTTGGAATTATGACAAACCCATTGTTATTTCTATCAACCTGAAATACAAGAAATAAATCATTTTATGTGATGCATCGTCTTAATGAATTTAAAATGTTGTAGGGATATTTTATATTACTGATGTTTTTATGTCATTTGTCGTATGAACAATATATATATATACTCTTCAAAAGAAGAAACGCAAAACCACATTGTCGTAACATTTGGAGAATTGATTTAATTATTGAATGGTGAGTCCGATAATTACCAAATGTTGCAGGATTGTTCACAATTCACTCTAGTCCATTGTGAGTAAGTGATAGGACACACCACCAAGGTCAAGGTCATCTGGAGTCAATACCGGGTGTGGCCTCCGCGTGTGTTGACAACTGCCTGGCACCGCCTGCCCATTGAAGCAACCAGAGTACGGATGACGTCCCAGGGGATGGTGGCCCACTCGGCCTGCAAGGCTGCTGCCAGCTCGGGCAGGGTCTGGGGCTGTGGTTGTCGCTGTCGGAGGCGTCGGTCCAACTCGTCCCACAGATGCTCAATTGGGTTCAAATCCGGTGATATCGATGGCCAAGGAAGGACATTAATGTTGTTGCTCTGTAGGAAAGCCGTTGTGAGACGTGCTGTGTGAGGCCTGGCGTTGTCATGTTGGAACACTGCGTTGGCGTTGGCCATAACTGGAACGATGTGTGGCCGGAGGATCTGGTCAATGTAGCCCTGTGCATTCAGGTTGCCCTGCACGTGGACCAGGTCAGTTCTGCCAGTGTGTGAGATGGCTGCCCACACCATGACACTACCCCCGCCGAATCTGTCCACTTCCTGCACGCAGTTTGCCGCATAACGTTCACCACGACGCCTATACACGCGACATCTTCCATCATGACGTCGGAGAAGAAATCGGGACTCGTCACTGAACCACACCTGTCTCCATCGCAGTTGAGGCCATTGTCGATGAATCTGGCACTACTGCAGTCGGAGTCGACGGTGTTGTGGTGTTAAGATGACACCTCGAACTGGACGTCTGGCACGAATTCCTACCTCACGTAGGCGGTTCCGTACGGTCTGGTCGGATATCCTGCGCAAACCTGGTATTGCTGCGGCTGTGGAGGTGGCAGTAGTCAATCGTTCCCGAAGGTGGCGTACCCGGATGTAGCGGTCCTGCCCGGGGGTAGTGACCCGTGGTCGACCGGATCTAGGGAGGTCACGTGTTGATCCATGTTGCTGGTAACGGTCCCACAGTCTGGAGATGGTGCTTGGGGACACATGGAATGCCCTGGCAACGGCCGTTCTGGATTCGCCTGCGTCTAGTCGGCCGATGGCATTGTTTCTCTGCGGTTCACTGAGACGTGGCATGTCCTGGATTGTCAACTGTCGGCCAGATACAGAGGCCAGGCAAGCGAACACCCTGCACTTTTATACTGTCGGTGTTCATGTTGCACGTGCAGACAACGCACGTGCAGTGGTGACATGGTTTGCACGTGGCTGCGTTTTTGCGAATATTCACATTTTGGAACTTTATTGTACAGTAGCTGCGTTTTATCGAATGTAACCGTGGGAATGTGTTTGGGACATGCAATGACCTTATATTCACAAAGCATGAACCGGTAGGAAACATAAAATCGGAGTTATAACCCATTTGTACCCTTTTGCGTTTCTTTTTTTGAAGAGTATATATATATTTTGACGATTGCATTATGGGTATAGCCCTCTGTAATGCAATATATGCTTAGTGTAACGTGTTTTTGTTTTAACTGTATATGCAACTTTGAAAAATGGCACACACTGATTACACATGTTACACCACCTATTATATTACACACACACACACACACACACACACACACACACACACACAGAGACACACACACACACACACAGATATATATATATATATATATATATAGAAATATCTATCTATATATATATATATATATATATATATATATATATATATATATATATATATATATATATATACATATATACATATATATATATATATATATATATATATATATATATATTATATATATATATATCACACTGATTATATTGGTTATGCATGCTACGTGTTACATTATATATATCGCACACGAATTACACTGGTTATGCTACCTGTTACATTATATATATTGCACAAGAATTACACTGGTTATGCTACGTGTTACATTATATATATATCGCACAGGTTCGAGTCCCAGCAAAGGCATGGGATAATTTGTGAGGCCAGAAAGGATTTAATTATACCCTGTGCCAGTGCGTTAATATCTATGTATGTAATAGTCAACCTCGACATACATACAATATATAGATATTCATACATCAATACATACTAGCCAGTGCCAGGTCTGCCCACTGTTTCATGCACGTAAGCGGGATCGACCGCGTAGATTGTAGGCCCCATGCATATGGTTGAGTTAAAGAAACGTCCTTTTTTTATGGAAGCTTCGATAGCTCAGAGCTTATCGTGGTTAGTCTTGCAATTTGCGGGCAAATCGGTGCCACAGGTTCGAGTCCCAGCAACGGCATGGGACAATTTTTGAGGCCAGAAAGGATTTAATTATCCCCTGTGTCAGTGCGTTAATATCTATGTATGTAATAGTCAACCTCGACATACATACAATATATAGATATTCATACATCAATACACACTAGCCAGTGCCAGTTCTGCACACTGTTTCATGCACGTAAGCGGGATCGACCGCGTAGATTGTAGGCCCCATGCATATGGTTGAGTTAAAGAAACTTCCTTTTTTATGGAAGCTTCGATAGCTCAGAGCGTATCGTGGTTAGTCCTGCGATTTGCGGGCGAATCGGTGCCACAGGTTCGAGTCCCAGCAACGGCATGGGACAATTTTTGAGGCCAGAAAGGATTTAATTATCCCCTGTGCCAGTACGTTAATATTTATGTATGTAATAGTCAACCTCGACATACATACAATATATAGATATTCATACATCAATACATACTAGCCAGTGCCAGTTCTGCACACTGTTTCATGCACGTAAGCGGGATCGACCGCGAGGATTGTAGGCCCCATGCATATGGTTGAGTTAAAGAAACTTCCTTTTTTATGGAAGCTTCGATAGCTCAGAGCGTATCGTGGTTAGTCTTGCAATTTGCGGGCGAATTGGTGCCACAGGTTCGAGTCCCAGCAACGGCATGGGACAATTTTTGAGGCCAGAAAGGATTTAATTATCCCCTGTGCCAGTGCGTTAATATCTAAGTATGTAATAGTCAACCTCGACATACATACAATATATAGATATTCATACATCAATACATACTAGCCAGTGCCAGTTCTGCCCACTGTTTCATGAACGTAATCGGGATCGACCGCGTAGATTGTAGGCCCCATGCATATGGTTGAGTTAAAGAAACCTTCTTTTTTATGGAAGCTTCGATAGCTCAGAGCGTATCGTGGTTAGTCTTGCAATTTGCGGGCGAATCGGTGCCACAGGTTCGAGTCGCAGCAACGGCATGGGACAATTTTTGAGGCCAGAAAGGACTTAATTATCCCCTGTGCCAGTGCGTTAATATCTATGTATGTAATAGTCAACCTCGACATACATACAATATATTGATATTCATACATCAATACATACTAGCCAGTGCCAGTTCTGCACACTGTTTCATGCTCGTAAGCGGGATCGACCGCGTAGATTGTAGGCCCCATGCATATGGTTGAGTTAAAGAAACTTCCTTTTTTATGGAAGCTTCGATAGCTCAGAGCGTATCGTGGTTAGTCTTGGAATTTGCGGGCAAACTGGTGCCACAGGTTCGAGTCCCAGCAACGGCATGGGACAATTTATGAGGCCAGAAAGGATTTAATTATCCCCTGTGCCAGTGCGTTAATATCTATGTATGTAATAGTCAACCTCGACATACATACAATATATAGATATTCATACATCAATACATACTAGCCAGTGCCAGGTCTGTCCACTGTTTCATGCACGTAAGCGGGATCGACCGCGTAGATTGTAGGGCCCATGCATATGGTTGAGTTAAAGAAACTTCGTTTTTTATGGAAGCTTCGATAGCTCAGAGCGTATCGTGGTTAGTCCTGCAATTTGCGGGCGAATCGGTGCCACAGGTTCGAGTCCCAGCAACGGCATGGCACAATTTTTGAGGCCAGAAAGGATTTAATTATCCCCTGTGCCAGTGCGTTAATATTTATGTATGTAATAGTCAACCTCGACATACATACAATATATAGATATTCATACATCAATACATACTAGCCAGTGCCCGTTCTGCACACTGTTTCATGCACGTAAGCGGGATCGACCGCGTAGATTGTAGGCCCCATGCATATGGTTGAGTTAAAGAAACTTCCTTTTTTATGGAAGCTTCGATAGCTCAGAGCGTATCGTGGTTAGTCTGGCAATTTGCGGGTGAATTGGTGCCACAGGTTCGAGTCCCAGCAACGGCATGGGACAATTTTTGAGGCCAGAAAGGATTTAATTATCCCCTGTGCCAGTGCGTTAATATCTATGTATGTAATAGTCAACCTCGACATACATACAATATATAGATATTCATACATCAATACATACTAGCCAGTGCCAGTTCTGCCCACTGTTTCTTGAACGTAATCGGGATCGACCGCGTAGATTGTAGGCCCCATGCATATGGTTGAGTTAAAGAAACGTTCTTTTTTATGGAAGCTTCGATAGCTCAGAGCGTATCGTGGTTAGTCTTGCAATTTGCGGGCGAATCGGTGCCACAGGTTCGAGTCCCACCAACGGCATGGGACAATTTTTGAGGCCAGAAAGGATTTAATTATCCCCTGTGCCAGTGCGTTAATATCTATGTATGTAATAGTCAACCTCGACATACACACAATATATAGATATTCATACATCAATACATACTAGCCAGTGCCAGGTCTGCCCACTGTTTGATGCACGTAAGCAGGATCGACCGCGTAGATTGTAGGCCCCATGCATATGGTTGAGTTAAAGAAACTTCCTTTTTTATAGAAGCTTCGATAGCTCAGAGCGTATCGTGGTTAGTCTTGCAATTTGCGGGCGAATCGGTGCCACAGGTTCGTGTCCCAGCAACGGCATTGGACAATTTTTGAGGCCAAAAAGGATTTAATTATCCCCTGTGCCAGTGCGTTAATATCTACGTATGTAATAGTCAACCTCGAGATACATGAATTTAATGTGGGCGGAATTTGGGATACGAATTTAGTTGTTAGGTCAAAATGAGCTAATTCATATTACTACAAAATTAAGTCGAAATAATACAATTGTTTTAAGGTGATTTGAGCATTTTAGACGGGCTGCCAAAATAAAGTGCGTCGGACTATTTACCAAAAAAAAAAAATCTACATAAAATGCTAGTGGCTGCATATTAATCTTGTTTCTGGTCGTTCTAATATTTGTACTAGGTTAAAATTCATTTTATTTCCTAAAACATTATTTATTCGTACGTACGAAATTATTTGAATACAAAATCCAGATCTAACCGCCTACCGCAATAAGAGTAAATTCTACACGAGTGTGATTGCATTTTGTATTTGATCTTGCGACGGTGTCCTAATTACTCGGCAAATGACGATCATTGTGCAACTAATTAAGCAGCCCGTCTTTCAGTTAAATCCCAATCTGGTGTAGACAGAGGTAATTAATGCATGAACGGTTCTTTCGTTCTCACCCACAGTGAGTTTTAACGACTCGATTCTTAGGCGTAAGTGTACTGTCTGGGGAGGGGGAGAAACACTGACACAGATATGTAGAGAATTATGAAGTCACGTGATTGGGTCTAGATTATTTCTAATGGGAGTCAAGTCATCAATATTCCCTTTGAACTATTCGAATTGAGCAGGAGGGTTGCGATCGCCGAACACCACGTCCACTCCGTCAGCGCATCAAGGCAGCACATACAGCGGTTTGTCATGTATAGTTCCTGGGGACTGACTGGGTGGGCGGATTCCAAACGAAGATGAGATTCACTACACAACTCACCACGATTCAGTCGAGCAGTTTACAACTCAGCTAGAACCGGTTCATTTCACATCTTAAAACAAGCTCAGTTCCTTATGTTTGTATGTATTTATTTAGTTTTCTCCCATGCTGTGTGTGTGGTTTTGTGTGTGTTGCATGTGTGTCTGTGTGTGTATGTGTATGTGTGTGTGTGTGTGTATGTGTATGTGTATGTGTGCGTGTGTATGAGTGTGTGTGTGTGGTGTGTGTGTGTGTGTGTATGTGTGTGTGTATGTGTGTGTGTGTGTGTGTGTGTATGTGTGTGTGTGTGTGTGTGTGTGTGTGTGTATGTGTGTGTTAAATGTCTGCTTTGTTTTCAGGAGACGGTCTTGGTAACCACAGTGGCTACAGGTTCTCAGCAAGAGATCTGGACTTGGATGCATATAAATCCAACTGTGCCCAGATGTTCAAAGGAGCCTGGTGGTACAAGTCCTGCCACTCCTCAAACCTGAACGGCCAGTATTTAGGAGCATCTCAGAAGTCGTACGCGGATGGTGTGGACTGGAGTAGCTGGCGAGGTCACTATTATTCTATGAAAACATCAGTGATGAAGATCAGACCAATGAAATTCTGAAACAATCGTAATGAAAATTAGATTGCTGGTATTATGAAGAATAGATTCCTGGAATTATGAAGATTTGATTCCTAGAATTATGACGATTCGGGCAATTATGGTAATGAGAAACCACGAATTCCAAAATGAATATTATATTAGTCAGCACGAACATTAGACCCCACACACTACTAAGACAACATCCCAGAATATTACATTCTGGAATTATGAAGATTAGATTCCTGGAATTACGAAGACTATAACCCATACATTATGAAGATTCTTGAAATTATGACAAACACATTGTTATTTGTATCAACCTGAAATACAAGAAATATATCATTTTATGTGATGCATCGTTTTAATGAATTTACAATGCTGTAGGAATTTTTATATTACTGATGTTTTTATGTCATTTGTCGTGTGAACAAGATATATTATGATGATTGCATTATGGGTATAGCACTCTGTAATGCAGTATATGCTTAGTGTAACGTGTTTTTGTTTTAACTGTATATGCAACTTTAAAAAATATCACACACTGATTACACATGTTACACTACCTATTATATTACATATATATATATGTGTATGTATGTGTGTATATATAATTATGTTGTTGTTGCATAGCGTCTATAATAATTAAACGCTTTACGTGTATATGATTTTAACCATCTGTATAATCGAAAGTTGATCGCCGTGAAGACGTTTTTTGGTTTATTTTTTGTCCCTGGTTATGTCTACTTTTTCAATCATCTCTGAAATTATAAATTAAATGTGTTTATATGGCCATGTCTGTAGCTTTGGGTTTATTTTCCTTCAAAGTAAAGTTCCATTGTAATTCTCTGATCGTAATTGAAAAACAAACGGGCACTCAATAACTTCCGTGACACGCAGTTACTGGTGGTGTAATTCGATTGGTTCTCAGCATCCTCACTGAACAGTAGACGACTTGCCATTGGCTGTACATGTCATCTGTATGTATGGTCACTCTATCGAGTCTCGAGAAACAAAACAAATGAGGTGTTATGCTATGTTTTTGATTGTTTCTAGTCAGATATGATTGGTAAATAAACATGAACTGCTGAAGGCGGCGGTCATTAAAGATGCCCAGTGTTAGGATTATTTAAAGACTCATGATCTTATTCAGCTGTAATCAACGGTCATACTCCACTGAAGGATTAGCGGTGACAGGAAACAAACGAATGAGTTAAACATGCCACATGGGTAATAACCTTCAATTAAACAAAATATCTTCTCAGCTTCTGCATTCCCAGTCTGGAGCTCCACGCGGTAAGACGTGTTTGTTTCGCTTGTGCACACTGCACGTGCTTTCGTGTGCTCGACTTGGGGGTCCTTCATTTCGTTGTTTTTGTCAGCGAAATGAAGTTTTCTACTGGGATGTATGCGGCCATTGGAACAGATTGAACGCTGGAACGCTTCTCGTTTCGACAGTCTGCACCACCAGGTTGGATTCTTTTTCAGCGAGATTCCTCGCCTCCACGTTTTTCTCCGTCTGACTATGTTGACTTGTTTTTTCGTCACTCGTATGACGGCCATTCTGCAGAACGCCAGGGGTGTTCGCGTTTAGTCTCTACATGTCCGAGCCTGTCCTAGCAGCACTGGAAGATTGACCGCCTCACTCTAAGAAGAAATAGGAAGCGGGGTCGGCCCCTACTACTCTTTTTCTAGACTTTACATTATTTTATAGTGATACCATCTCGTATCCTCCGGAGTCGGGCCCGTCCGCACCACTATACCAACCCATGACGACTGGACTATACCCTAGTCTGATACTCTACTCGTTCAGACGGATCCGGCTTCTCAAGATCTGTATTTCAGCACAGCACTACACCTTCAACGTCTATCGACTGTCAATCTAGGGGTTTTCTTGACGGGATGCAACCCATCTCGTCCCTTTAAGCTGTGCACCCAAACGGCCTTAACGAGGCCACTCGCGTGGACATATCGACCGGACTTTAAACGTTTAGATCTGCGTTCAAAATTTTATGTCGAAATTACTTCTTTTGTGTAATATTATTAAATAGTCCGATCCTCTCTTCTTTCTCTTATTTAATTTTGGACTGTCCTTCTAAAATGCTCCAAATTATATAAATATTCGGCCGAGCAGTCAATTCTTTTTTATTTTTGGCTTGTAACCTTTTTCTTTTTTTTCTTTAATTTATTAACTTTTTTACTAATTGCTATTTTCAAAATTCTGCCCATTTTCACCTCCCCCCCCCCCCCCCCCCCTCCATCCCGAGTCAGGCCACCGATCTTATCGGAGGTCGGACTCGGGATGGGCGTGTTCGAAACCCTAGTGGTATATGGGCACGTTAAACTAGTTATCATCATCATCAGCTTCTGCATTTATTTCATTTCAACTTATTTTCGTGCTTATATCCAATTAAGGTTCAAGCACGCTGTCCTGGGCACACACCTCAGCTATCTGGGCTGTCTGTCCAGGACAGTAGGTTAATTGTTAGTTGGTTAGTAGTTAGTGAGAGAGAAGAGGGTGTAGTGGCCTTACACCTACCCATTGAGCCCTTAAGAACTCGCTCTGGGTTGGAGCCGGTACCGGGCTGCGAACCTGTACCTACCAGCCTGTAGTCCGATGGCTTAACCACTACGCCACCGAGGCCGGTTCAGCTTCTGCAAGTCAATGTCAATGTTTGCGATATGTATTAACGAATATGTTTACATACAAAATGCCACCGAAAAATCGTACTACATTAACGTTAGAACAGAGAATTGACGTTATTAACAAATCTGAGAAAGGCAATTTAAGTGCACGAAAGATCGCCGATCATTTTAGTGTAGGACGTTCTCAGATTAATTCAATTTTAAAAAGGAAAGCTGATTTTGACAATAATGTTTCAACCGAAAGAAAAAGGCAGAAGAAAGCAACAGGCAATGATGATGTAAACAAGCTAGTGTGGGAATAGTTTTAAAATGCAACAGTTGTGATATGTTTTAATATATGGGTTCTAATTTTGAACCTGTATATAAGGGTCACCTGTCTATAACGGCCACTTTTATAATGTCCTTGGGTTGCCTTATATACAGGTTTGACTGGAGAGAGAGAGAGAGAGAGAGAGAGAGAGAGAGAGAGAGAGAGAGAGAGAGAGAGAGAGAGAGAGAGAGAGAGAGAGAGAGAGAACGAACTAGTTTAACGTACCACTAGGTTTTCGAACACGCCCATCCAGAGTCCGACCTCCGATAAGATCGGTGGCCTGACTCGGGACGGCGTAGAGTTGAAAATGGGCAGAATTTTGAAAATAGTAATTAGTAAAAAAAGTTAATACAATTTTTAAAAAAAAGTAAAAAAAATTTACAAGCCGAAAAGAAAAAGAATTGACTGCTCGGCCGAATATTTATATAATTTGGAGAATTTTAGAAGAACATTCCAAAAATAAATAAGAGAAAGAAGAGAGGATCGGACTATTTAATAATATTTTTTAAAAAAAACGGAGGTCTAAAATGTTAAAGTCCAATCTATATGGTCCAGGCCGAGGGGGGGGGGGGGGGGGGGGGGGGGGGGGGGGGGGATTTAAGGTGGGCAGAATTTGGAATACGAATTTAGTTGTTAGGTCAAAGACCTAAAGCCAAAATGAGCTAATTTCATACTACTCAATTAGAGTGCTTGACAGAAAAGGTTTTAAGGTGATTTGAGCATTTTAGACGGGCTGCCAAAATAAAGTGCGTCGGACTGTTTACAAATAAATTTTTAAAAAATCAAAAAAATCAAAATGATATATTTGTCTACATAAAATACTAGTGGCTGCATATTAAACGTGTTTCTGGTCGTTCTAATATTTGTACTAGGTTAAATTTCATTTTATTTCCTAAAACATTATTTATTTATTCGTACGTACGAAATTATTTGAATACAAAATCCAGATCTAACGGCCTACCGCAATAAGAGTAGACTTCACACGAGTGTGATTACATTTTGTATTTGATCTTGCGACGGTGTCATGATTACTTGGCAATTATCGATCATTGTTCAACTAATTAAGCAGCCCGTCGTTCAGTTAAATCCCAGTCTAATTGTTTTTTGGTGTTCCTCTACTAGGAGCACCATTTATTTTTAAATGCCAAAGGTGGTTTTATTTTTTGTCCCTCTCCTAGGGACACCATCTCTGGATAAATGGAGGATGCCGATTTTGGAGGGCACGACGGCTGGGCGGGGCAGGGGGGACTTGGTTGGGTGGGGGTTGGAGGAGGGGGGGGGTGTGCGACCGGAGGATAGAGTTAGGCGCCTAGGCGTAGGCGGTTTAGGCCGTAGGGAGAGATAGGTTTGTCGGGGGGGGGGGGGGCTAGCCCCCTCTCCCCCTTTTTTGTGCCGTCATCCTTCCTTTTCCCCCCCATCCGGCCACGCTTTAGTTACCAATATCTTCGGTACTCCTCTTTAGAAATATAATTTAAAAAAATTGGTACCTCCTGTGGCTCTTTGGGCCACCCAATCACCAATCCTCTCCAGACAAGGGCTTAAATAATTAATATTAAGTAGATTATGAGATAATGTTTTGGTTGCCCGTTCAAAATTTGGTGTTCAATTTATAGGTATTTAATTTTATATTATATGTAATTAAATAAAAGTTTTGGGATTACACCAAATAAAATTTATATATTTTTGTAAAGTTGTCCCCATAATTATTTTATATTTTGAGTAAATATCTAAATTGTCCTGTTAAATTTCTGGCCCGGAGCAGACCCCTGGCTATCCAGGACTCGGCCCCGGGGCAGACATGCTTGAAGCTCTAGTGGCATATAAGCATGTAAAAAATTTACAACCAACCAACCAACCAGTCCGGTGTAGACAGAGGTAATTAATGCATGAACGGTTCTTTCGTTCTTGATATATATATATATATATATATATATATATATATATATAGAACACGGTTCTCACCCACAGTGAGTTTTAACGACTCGATGCTTAGGCGTAAGTGTACTGTCTGGGGAGGGGGAGAAACACTGACAAAGATATGTCGAGAATTATGAAGTCACATGATAAGGGGATATAGCGCAGTCGGATGAGCGCACCCCTGAGGTGCTTGCGTCGCATGATCGAACAACCACGGCGGATCCACATAACTGGTCAAAGAATTCTATAAAATATTTAAAGAGACAAAAAGCAGGACAGAAAGTGTACCACCGGTTAAAGACTTCTTTAATTATTTCAGCGAATTAAATAAGGACCTATCGGCCAATACAGTGCCCGACATAAATATTGATGATCTCGTAGACCAAGTAAGCAACGATGATATCATAAATGGAAGATTCAGCGAGGACGAAATACTAAAATGAATAAAACAACTAAAAAACAATAAAGCAGCAGGTGTAGATAAAATAATTAACGAATATATTAAATCGACAGCCCATTTATTGCTCCCATTCTATGTTAAACTCTTTAATATACTTTTAGACCATAGTGTGTATCCAGAAGAATGGCTGACTGGAATAATTATACCAATCTTTAAAAATAAAGGTAGTAGTTCATCCCCTGAAAACTATCGACCAATTACATTACTATGTTGCTGTTCAAAGTTATTTACAACAGTGTTAAATAACCGGTTAACTACTTTTATTGAAGAAACGTTATGAGCGAACCCAGGTTGCTTTTGGCAGAGGTTATTCGACTATAGATCACTTATTTACACTTCATTCACTAATTGATATCTTGAAAAAAGGAAAAATAAACTATATTGTGCATTTGTGGATTTTGAAAAAGCGTTCGATATGATCCCAAGAGCACATCTATGGCACAAGTTACTAGAAAATAACATAAATGGTAAATTCTTTAGAATCATATATCAAATGTATCAAGGTATAAACTCATTAATATTTGTAAATCACCATTATTCGCATGCCATAATGGTGTAGGTCAAGGTGAAAATGTATCCCCGATTTTATTTTCCCTGTATCTAAATGATCTAGAAAACTATTTACTTAACCACGGTTGTGAAGGTGTTTCTTCCATCGCAGATAATAAAAATAACACACTAGACATTGGAATACATCTTATTTGCTTATTGTACGCTGACGATACTGCTTTACTAGCAATAAGTGCGGTCAATTTACAACACACGTTAAATATATTCGATCAATATTGTAATATTTGGAAACTTAAAATAAATACTACAAAAACAAAAGTCTTAATTTTTAATGGAAATTCTAAAGATTATAAATATACTTTTAAGATTGGAAAAACTACTCTCGAAAATGTCAAAGAATAGAAATATTTAGGTGCCATTTTTACTAAACTAAATAAATTCAAAAATACTAAGATTAGACTTAAACAACAGGCGACAAAGGCTATGTATTTCGTTCTGGCAAAAGCAAAAGATCGTCATCTATCAATAGAATGTAAACTCAAAATGTTTGATTCGATGGTTCTGCCAATATTATTATATGGATGTGAAATATGGGGATTCGAAAACAACGACATCTATAACTCTGTTCAAATCAATTTTATTAGACATATTCTCCCTTTGAAAAAAGCTACCCCAATTTGCATGTTATATGGTGGAATGCCAGTCGAGTTGACTATCCACAAAAGATTAATTTGTTATTGGGCACGAGTTATCTCGGGGAAACAATCTAAACCTACCTTGAATAATGCATGCAGTAATTACTTTATGAGTCTCATAAGACGAAACAGAACACTAAACAGATATACAGAAATGTATACATGTGTATTATTTGAACATAGTAACAGTCACTGTAATTAATTACAATAATACTAAACACAGATATACGCATGTACACGTGTGCATTATTTTAACGTAGAAACACGTTCACTGTAATTAATTAAAATGACAGTAAACAGATATATACAAAGGTTACTTCACATCCATACAAGAACAGAATAATTAAAGGTATGATGTCGACGATGTATGACATAGATATTAATTGGCATAACAGTTGTGCATAAACAAAAACACCGTAAACAGGTACTGTGCAATAAAGGCAATACTATGGAAAACTGACCACGTTCCATGGAATATGTGTGTTTGCGTGTTTGTTTTGTTTAAGGACACCACTAGAGCACGTTGATTATTTAATTATCTGCTATTGGATATCAAACAGTTGGTAATTTTGACTCGTAGTCATCAGAGGAAACCCGCTATATCTTTCTTAATGCAGCAAAGGATCTTTTACATGCACTTACTCAGAAACAGAACAGAAGATAACTTTATTACACTCAGGCCGTTAGGCAACGGCGTAAGAGGAACATGCATATTCTGATTTTGACAAGATGGTTAACAGGAGGATACAAATAATAGGAATACATTGCTTGGTGCATATATGAATACAAATACAAATACATGGCATTACATTACATTATAAAGATATGTCTATTAATAATAAAAATATATGATATTACATTATAGAGATATGTGTATTAACCATATAGATGCATTCTGCGATGTAACAAAGTAGAGGTATATTGTAAAATATAATTATTCAGAAAATTTCAGTTACAACTGTGTACTTTATAATTATTGGTATTACAATATATAGGTATAAATAAAATAAATAAATAATAATAACAATAAAAATTAAATTTTCGTAAAATAACAATAAGACTTAAAATAATGTAATACGATTTAAAATATATCAAGTATAGTTCTATGTTGACCTTTAGTTTCATTAACTGGTTAATGTATGGTAATTGTGGTTGTTGTTGGGTATTGTTGTTGTTATGGGTGTTTTAAAAACTCGAACATTTATATTCATGAATTTGGCTAATTTTTTTAGTGTGCTTATTCTTTTACTGCTCATAAGTTCTCTAAATTTATATATATTTGGTCGTATATAATAATATGGACGTAAACATTCTTTCCGGGTATTATTGAAAAAAAATACATACAAATAAATAATGAAATTCGTCTCCTATGTCGTTTTCATCACAAATAGTACAAAGTCTATCTTCTAATAGAACTGCATTCCAACGTCCAGTCTCAACAGGTAAATAATGGTTAGAAGTCCTAAATTTTATCATAAGAGTCCATAATTTTTCAGGAATAATATTAAGATAATTTTCAAAATTTAGTTGGTCTTTGAAATATTCGTAGGTTTTACCTCTCGATGATTCTGAAATATTATTTTTCCATGTTTGTAAATACTGGTCGTTTTGTCGTATGCTAATTTGTTGTGATAGCCATTTTACCGATAGAAAGGTTTGTGATAGCCATATATTACTCATTCCTAGATAATCTAAAATACTTTTAACAGCAGTAATCCAGTTATGGTTAGTTCCATTGCTAATATGGTCTCTCATCATTGACTTGTATAATAATATAGTAGGAGGAGATGATTGGTGAAGTGTTCAACAATGCATTGTATTATTCTGATGCGTCTGCGTTCAACAAAATATATTATTTCACGTTTGCTAGATTGCTTTCACTGATAAAACAACCGATCAGAAATCAGAAAATCGATTTGTGATAACACACACACACACACAGACACACACACACACACACACACACACACACACACACACACACACACACACACACACACACACACGAGTTACTAAAATCGCGGTTTTAGGCCCACAATTCGATACACCGTTTTCCACTTTGTGTACCGTGGTTTATTTCAATTTTTTAAAATATGTTATTTGTTATTATTATCTTGCTGGTAATCCTAATAACGCGGTAAGGTATTTCGACCAAACACTGCGCTCGATTCCATTACATGAGATATGTTTGCATGGTCCCGTTCGGATTCTGCGCCGAATCCGCACATTTCTTTGGGAGACCCTACATATTTTAACCTCCCAAAATAGGGACTGACCTATTTAAGTATGTTTTGTCCCAATAACGAAGATAAAAACAGTAAACATGTGTTAACTTCAGGAATTATAAAATGACGCCCAATTTCCGTCAATATCGCTAATTTCCATATGTTTTAATTGGGACGAATTCAGATTGCAATTCCAGAACATCAGTTTACGCAAACTACTGCAGATTTTTATATAGTTTTGTTTTGTTCTAAATATGGATTACAAATGGAAATTGCATTCATTTGGAAAACAAAACCTCGCTACTGTATCATCCAACACATTTTCATTGAACGACGATCGACGCAATTCCATGACACGCTTCATTTTTTTGATGTTTGAACTCTTTTTGTGAAAAGTTATAAAAGGTACGGCAAAACCGACGCGTAGTGGTCAGGTGTATCTTTGAGTTTTATATAAACGATCGCCGTGTATAGAGACTTGGCAAATGAGGGCTGGCTATATACATGACAAATGATTAAACATATATTATTTATTACAAAATTACAGCGAATACACTGAAATGAAAAATTCAAAACATGAACTCACGAATTGATAGCTGATATATTATGTCAAAAACAGAATGCTTTAAACTTAATTGGATATAAACAACATACCTTATACATATACACACACGTGTATATATATATAGTACATATATATATACACACACACGAACTACTGTCATCCCACAATCTACAAGCCTGACTTGAATAGATTGAAACACGAGTGTGTGACGTTTAAACAGGGGAATATCTTCTAAAAATAGACTACAGATAGTCTCCAAGACCCTTACTTCTCAAAGTAAGTGCGGTTTTTAAAACTACGACAAATACATATTTTGGAATCAGTCTTCTGTAGACAGACATTTTGAAATACACGTACGTTAATAGCAGATTCATAATAGTCATATGTTATGGTTTCCAAACACACATTAAAATATTTATATTGTGTTGGTGTATTATTGGTAACTACATTAACGTGTATTAGCGTCACGTTTTCTCGAGGGGATAAAGATAGCCGATGTGTGGGGGAAACACTTTTAACATCTCAATTAATAAATGCCCTTTTGTTGCAAATCCATGTGCTGGTCAAACCAGAAGTTTCGCAATGTACGGTTGGGTCGATTGCAGTGTTGGGCGAAATGCTCAATCACGATCACACGTACTTCTATGAACATTACTTCTGCGACGTATGGTTGGATAGATTGCAGTGGTGAGCGAAGTGCTCAATCACGACCACACGTACTTCTATGAACATTACTTCTGCGACGTATGGTTGGATCGATTGCCGTGGTGGGCGAAGTGTTCAGTCACGATCACACATACTTCTATGAACATTACTTCTAGAGTACTATCTCCAGTCCTTGGGAACTTGGGGCAGGATGTAGACCAGTCGTAAAGCTCCCGCCTAATGTTTTAGATATTTTATTCCATATTTTAAATAATTTATTCAATGTTTTAAATATTTTATTCCATATTTTAAATAATTTATTCAATGTTTTAGATATTGTATTCCATATTTTAAATAATTTATTCAATGTTTTAGATATTTTATTCCATATTTTAAATAATTTATTCAATGTTTTAGATACTTTATTCCATGTTTTAGAAAAGTGCATTCATTTATTCATCCTAAACGTGAATTGTTACAGTGATTACAAATCGTATCTTTTTACAGGCAAATGTCGGCAACTCTTTTGATAGTTGGTTATGTGCTCAATATGAAAGTACTACATTTGTTTCAGTTCGCACAGTTCATATTTACCCTTTTAAACATTTTATTTATTTCAAACAATAATATCAATATCGATAGAGAGAAGCATTTATTTAAATATTTATTTTTTGTTTATTTATGTATGTATTTGTTTATTTATTTATTTAAAAGTTGGGTCACAAAAATATATCTACACAAATATAATCCGTATGCATCACCAGTAATAAGCCACCTCCAGTTATTCCCAGACAGGGTTGCGTTGGTTGTGATAGTTTCGAAATAACTCTACTACTTCCGAATGTCAGGACTGGGGACTATTCAGTGGAGGTCTTTTGATTCGTTCTTCCTGGAACAGATAATACAGGTGGCTGTCAGGATACGCATTTCATGTCGTATTGAATGTGTACTCTTTATTACACAATGTTAAACAAATACGGATTTTGTTTTTCGTTTCCTTCCACCTAGTCTTAGTAAATCATTCCAAAATTGATTCATTTGTGTGAGCAACGGCCAGGCATTAAAAATCAATTGTTAAGCATGGACGATCGAAAGTAGCACAATATGTCGTATGATCATGAGAAACGAAACAACAAGGAGAATTGTCGGGTAGAGAGGATGTAACAGTAATTAATTCAGACGACAAAGCTTCACAGTTGATGTTGTATTTCAATACAGATGAACTAGCGAGGGAAGTCTCATAGCTGATGTTCAGTTGGACGGAACACAATGGAGAACACCATTTTCTACTCAACTACTGTACACTAACACAAGTGCTTAAAATGGCAACATCTATTTTTCTAATGTTGTCCATCTTTAACAGGACACAACTCACTAGGTTAGCCATTTTGCTGAGCATCATTGGGGGTCTAGCTGCAAATATCTGCGGTGATAAAACCTTTCGAATATCACCACTGTACAGCCACCTGAAACCGGTAGAACGTCCAGCAAAAGAACTCAACGTGTCCAGTAGAATGGTGTGTTCCACAAGGTGTTATAATGACGTCAAGTGTACAGGCTTTTTCTACAACGACGATGGCAGATGTTCTATGTTCAACGTCAGATTTCATTCCTTGTCTTTTGTGAACGAGACTGGAACACAGGCATACGGTGAGTGATCACAGTGTTCTAGTACGGTTAAATGTAGATATACGGCCCATACCATGTTATGGTATTGCTTCTAAACGCAGGCATAGGGAAAACGAACATTTAGTAAGACAACCTTGTATTCTAAAGTTGTTAATTTAGACATTTAGTAAGACAACCTTGTATTCTAGAGTTGTTATTTTAGACATTTAGTAAGACAACCTTGTATTCTAGAGTTCTTATTTTATACATTTAGTAAGACAACCTTGAATTCTAGAGTTGTTATTTTAGACATTTAGTAAGACAACCTTGTATTCTAAAGTTGTTATTTTAGACATTTAGTAAGACAACCTTGCATTCTAGAGTTGTTATTTTAGACATTTAGACATTTAGTAAGACAACCTTGTATTCTAGAGTTCTTATTTTAGACATTTAGTAAGACAACCTTGTATTCATTCTAGAGTTTGTTATTTTAGACATTTAGTAAGACAACCTTGTATTCTAGAGTTGTTATTTTAGACATTTAGTAAGACAACATTGCATTCTAGAGTTGTTATTTTAGACATTTAGTAAGACAACCTTGTATTCTAAAGTTCTTATTTTAGACATTTAGTAAGACAACATTGCATTCTAGAGTTGTTATTTTAGACATTTAGTAAGACAACCTTGTATTCTAGAGTTGTTATTTTAGACATTTAGTAAGACAACCTTGTATTCTAAAGTTGTTATTTTATACATTTAGTAAGACAACCTTGTATTCTAAAGTTGTTATTTTAGACATTTAGTAAGACAACCTTGTATTCTAGAGTTGTTATTTTAGACATTTAGTAAGACAACCTTGAATTCTAGAGTTGTTATTTTAGACATTTAGTAAGACAACCTTGAATTCTAGAGTTGTTATTTTAGACATTTAGTAAGACAACCTTGTATTCTAGAGTTGTTATTTTAGACATTTAGTAAGACAACCTTGTATTCTAAAGTTGTTATTTTAGACATTTAGTAAGACAACATTGCATTCTAGAGTTGTTACGTTAGACATTAGACATTTAGTAAGACATTTACCTTGTATTCTAGAGTTGTTATTTTAAGACATTTAGTAAGACAACATTGCATTCTAAGACAACATTGCATTCTAGAGTTGTTATTTTTAGACATTTAGTAAGACAACCTTGTATTCTAGAGTTGTTATTTTAGACATTTAGTAAGACAACATTGCATTCTAGAGTTGTTATTTTAGACATTTAGTAAGAAAAGATTGGATTTTATTGCAGTTACAATAAACGATTTGCGGTACGATATCCACTTACAATAAACGATTTGCGGTACGATATCCCGTTATGGTGTTAGTCTAAAATACAAGTGTTTCATTCACTACACCACTTGCCTACTTATTGTCTGGATATCTTATAATGCGAATATCATTGCTAATTACAAGCCAGTACACTACATCACGTGCCTACTTATATTGTGGTTATCTTATAATACGTATACCATTGCTAATCATAAGCCAGGACACTACACCACTTGCCTACTTATGCTCCTTATCTCTAGCAGACTATCACGTGTTAAGAAAATGTGGCAAATAATTGTTTTGTCTTTAGAATATTCGATGGCAACATTCATGTGGTTCAAAAATGAATTCATCTCAAAATAAATATACAACTAAAATGTGTCTGAGGGTTCCAGTTCATGCCGACTGGTACCTGGGTTAAAATCGCCCTCTCTCTCTCTCTCTCTCTCTCTCTCTCTCTCTCTCTCTCTCTCTCTCTCTCTCTCTCTCTCTCTCTCTCTCTCTCTCTCTCTCTCTCTCTCTCTCTCTCTCTCTCTCTCTCTCTCTCTCTCTCTCTCTCTCTCTCTCTCTCTCTCTCTCTGTAGGTTAGTGTTTGTGTCAGTGTGTGTGTTGGATTTGACCTTCGCATGGTCAAAATGTACTATAATTAGCAGTGTAATTGATGTAATAATATTAATGTGTAATTAATGTAAGTTCACACGTTAATATCAGCCCTATAAAACAACACCAACAACAACAAAAAACGACTACTACGTGTAATACTACTACTACTACTACTACTACTACTACTACTACTACTACTACTACTACTACTACTACTACTACTACTACTACTACTACTAGTAGTACTAATATTATTATTATTATTATTATGATTATTATTATTAATTGTTATTATTATTATTATTATTATTATTAATTGTTTTTTAAAAAAAAAAAAAAAATGAAAAAAAAAAATTGTTATCTTACTCGAAATGACATTTAATTAATAGATGCCGTTTCCGATGTCCCATCTGACTGTTATGACGTCATGCTGAAAGGTGATAGTACCAGTGCAGTTTATACCATTGTACCACGTGACAATGGCGCACCAATCAACGTATCTTGTGAAGAAGAAGGCTGGTTGGTGAGTGGTGGCCATGAACGGGGAGGGGGAGGGTTCGAACCTGAAGCTATCGAACTGTTTTGTCTACATGTTACCTGGCCACCTATATGAATAGTTTGATATAGCACATACGACCCCCCGCCCATCAACAATGAATTTCAGTTTCTGTTCTAATATATATATATATATATATATATATATATATATATATATATATATATATATATATATATATATATATATATATATATATATATATATATTTGAGGTTATTACCAGAGTGTTTTAGGTATCGTCCATATCATATACTAGGAATACAAATTGTATTATGCGAGTATAATACATTATTTTTATTCCTTATGCATGATACTGACGATTCCGAGAAACGAGGGAAATAATCGCTTTATCATATAATCTCAAGCTTAATACGACGTGTTTTTGTAAACTGTACACGCAACTTTCATTACGTCATTACTATATATTCAAATGAAGTAAGAACATGTCATTGTGAATGGAAATGACGTCAAACTCGAATTACGTCATTTTGTATGTCCTTACATCAAAATAAACTAGTGCCTAACATTTTTTGTTTTTTTTTAACGCTGGACAGCTTTCAGTGTAAACTTGCTACTAAAATGTTTTTATTTGATGTCTCCGTAGTACGTTTGCTTAAATGTTTGCTTAAATGACAATAAACCTAGTGCCGTGACCTCGATTACTTTCCATCTAATTTACAAAGTTATCAAATTCAAAAAGTATGTTATCAAAGTATGTGATCAGAAAAATATCATATGATTTCATTGCACTGAGGATGCACTGAGGATGCACTGAGGATATATATACAAACAGAGAGACAGAGACACAGAGAGTGGGCTTTTACCTCTGTGGTCTCGTGCCGTGGTATGTAGATTCCTGTATTTGCAAATATGTAAAAAAAATATTTTATAAAACATATCTTCCCGCTTTTGTCTAGAGGTAGCCTGTTTCAAGGTTACCTAGTTCTATCTCATGTAAATGTCGAACCCATGAAATTCTAAACACAAAATTGATGTATTTCTAAAAAGCCTAATATGTTTTTAATTAATTGTTTTATCGATGTTAAAAGCATTATATTTTCTTTTTAATGACGGTCTGTGAAGGTAAATAAGTTCAGAACGCCCACGGGGATTACAGATGCAGCAGCACAATTAGAAGAACCATATTTAACTATTTCTACATTAAATGTTTATGTGTGATAAATAACAACAAATTAATTAATCACATATATAATTTGTGAACAAAAATTGTAGTGCTCTTCAACGACGAGTGAACAGTCGCATTCAGGACGACTAGACATGTATATGGTGTTATTGCTGAACAGTTCTGTAAAGTTAAAGTTTGTTTTGTTTAACGACACCACTAGAGCACATTGATTTAGTAATCATCCGCTATTGAAAGTCAAACATTTGTTAATTTGATGTATAGTCAGGTCAGATGAGATTTGTTTCTATACATGTTACTAAAGGTAGGACAGCATTAGGTTAAATGGTGGTTGAAAAATATTGAAAAGTTTGTTTTATTTAACGACGCCACTAGAGCACATTTATTTTTGTATCTTATCATCGGCTATTGGATGTCAAACATATGGTCATTCTGACACTGGTTTTTAGAGGAAACCCGCTGTCGCCACATAGGCTACTCTTTTACGACAGTCAGCAAGGAATCTTTTGTTTGCGCTTCCCACAGGCTGGATAGCTCAAACCATGGCCTGTGTTGAACCAGTTATGGATCACTGGTCGGTGCAAGTGGTTTACATCTACTCATTGAGCCTTGCGGAGCACTCACTCAGGGTTTGGAGTCGATATCTGGATTAAAAATCTCATACCTCGACTGCGATCCGAACCCAGTACCTACCAGGCTGTAGACCGATAGCCTAACCACGACGCCACCGAGGCAGGTTGTCAGCTATTTGAACTGCCTGTCCAGGACAGTGGGCTAGTGGGAATCAACTCCTTGTGGGTGGGAGCCGGCACAGGTAGGCGAACCCAATACCTAACAGCCTTAAATTGGACAGCTTAGCCACTGCACCACTGAGGCCGATATAACGTTCTAGGGAGTCTGGCTTAAATCTCCGGATCGTCCTCTAAAGAGTATCCAATAATTTCATTCTTAAGTTATTTATTGGGGCTGGACGTAGGTCAGTGGTAAAGTGCTGGCCTGATGCGCTTGGTCTGGGATCGATCCCCGTAGGTGAGCCCATCAGGCTATTTCTTGTTCTTATCCGGTCAATGCACCTCTATGGTATATCAAGGGCCATGATATGTGCTATCTTGCCTGTGGAATGGTGCATATAAAAAATCCCTTGCTATTAATATAACAATGTAGCGGGTTTCCCATCTAATACTATGTGTTAGATTTTACCCGATAACTAATGAATCAATTTGCTCTGGTGCTGTTGTTAAATAACACAATCGTTTTCATTTGTTTAGTTATAAATGCTATGAACATAATATTATAGTTGAAGGAATAGTGCACGCGTTTCAAAGCAATGTCAATAAATAATGCTGGACTGAAACCGGATTATGACACTACACTTTTAATATAACAAAAGAAATCCTCAGAGATTTTTGTTTTCATCACTAGGTTATTCAGCGACGAACGGACGGGTCACATGATTTCTATAGAACTTGGAATGAATATAGAGACGGATTTGGAGATTTAAACAATGAGTTCTGGTTAGGTAAGTGAAGGAAATGTTTTATATATGTTTGTATGAGAGTTCTTGGATCCCACGAAACACCAACTCGGATCTAATCGAATTG
This sequence comes from Gigantopelta aegis, assembly GCF_016097555.1. Lineage (NCBI taxonomy): Eukaryota > Metazoa > Mollusca > Gastropoda > Neomphalida > Peltospiridae > Gigantopelta > Gigantopelta aegis. The sequence continues at coordinate 52,082,274 of NC_054710.1, forward strand.
AAACGTACTTGTAACTGAAGTACAAAACGGACGAAACCCAAGGAATAAAAATTAATATGCATTTCATACGGGATCTTATTATACAATTAGTATTAGTTTTCCATTTTGCATTCCATCATTGGAGATACCATGGTTATACTAGGGAGCCAAACACATTGAAACAAGGCACACAACAACTATGTGTCGTGTTATGGAAAGACAACCAGTATAAAAAAGTGAAGGACACACAATTGCGTGACGTGTTGTGGTGAACACACAATTGCGTGTCGTGTTGTGGTGGACACACTAGTGTGTGTCGTGTTGTGATGGACACACAAGTGTGTGTCGTGTTGTGGCGAACACATAAGTGCGTGTCGTGTTGTGGTGGACACACAAATCCGTGTCGTGTTGTAGTGGACACACTAGTGTGTGTCGTGTTGTGGTGGACACACTAGTGTGTGTCGTGTTGTGGTGGACAAATTGTGTGTCTCGTGTTGTGGGAAGACAACCAGTATAAACAATGGTGGACATACTAGAGTGTGTCGTGTTATGGGAAGGCAAGTCACTATAAAATATGGTGGACATTCTAGAGTGTGTTGTGTTATGGGACGGCAAGCCACTATAAAATATGGTGGACATACTAGAGTGTGTTGTGTTATGGGACGGCAAGCCACTATAAAAGATGGTGAACATACTAGAGTGTGTTGTGTTATGGGAAGGCAAGCCACTATAAAATATGGTGGACATACTAGAGTGTGTTGTGTTATGGGACGGCAAGCCACTATAAAAGATGGTGGACATACTAGAGTGTGCTGTGTTATGGGACGGCAAGCCACTATAAAATATGATGGACATACTAGAGTGTGTTGTGTTATGGGACGGCAAGCCACTATAAAATATGGTGGACATACTAGAGTGTGTTGTGTTATGGGACGGCAAGTCACTATAAAATATGGTGGACATACTAGAGGGTGTTGTGTTATGGGACGGCAAGCCACTATAAAATATGGTGGACATACTAGAGTGTGTTGTGTTATGGGACGGCAAGCCACTATAAAAGATGGTGAACATACTAGAGTGTGTTGTGTTATGGGAAGGCAAGCCACTATAAAATATGGTGGACATACTAGAGTGTGTTGTGTTATGGGACGGCAAGCCACTATAAAAGATGGTGAACATACTAGAGTGTGTTGTGTTATGGGACGGCAAGCCACTATAAAATATGGTGGACATACTAGAGTGTGTTGTGTTATGGGACGGCAAGCCACTATAAAAGATGGTGGACATACTAGAGTGTGTTGTGTTATGGGAAGGCAAGCCACTATAAAATATGGTGGACATACTAGAGTGTGTTGTGTTATGGGAAGGCAAGCCACTATAAAATATGGTGGACATACTGGAGTGTGTTGTGTTATGGGACGGCAAGCCACTATAAAAGATGGTGGACATACTAGAGTGTGTTGTGTTATGGGACGGCAAGCCACTATAAAAGATGGTGGACATACTAGAGTGTGTTGTGTTATGGGAAGGCAAGTCACTATAAAATATGGTGGACATACTAGAGTGTGTTGTGTTATGGGAAGGCAAGCCACTATAAAATATGGTGGACATACTAGAGTGTGTTGTGTTATGGGACGGCAAGCCACTATAAAAGATGGTGAACATACTAGAGTGTGTTGTGTTATGGGACGGCAAGCCACTATAAAATATGGTGGACATACTAGAGTGTGTTGTGTTATGGGACGGCAAGCCACTATAAAAGATGGTGGACATACTAGAGTGTGTTGTGTTATGGGAAGGCAAGCCACTATAAAATATGGTGGACATACTAGAGTGTGTTGTGTTATGGGAAGGCAAGCCACTATAAAATATGGTGGACATACTGGAGTGTGTTGTGTTATGGGACGGCAAGCCACTATAAAAGATGGTGGACATACTAGAGTGTGTTGTGTTATGGGACGGCAAGCCACTATAAAAGATGGTGGACATACTAGAGTGTGTTGTGTTATGGGAAGGCAAGTCACTATAAAATATGGTGGACATACTAGAGTGTGTTGTGTTATGGGACGGCAAGCCACTATAAAAGATGGTGGACATACTAGAGTGTGTTGTGTTATGGGAAGGCAAGCCACTATAAAATATGGTGGACATACTAGAGTGTGTTGTGTTATGGGACGGCAAGCCACTATAAACGATGGTGGACATACTAGAGTGTGTTGTGTTATGGGACGGCAAGCCACTATAAAATATGGTGGACATACTAGAGTGTGTTGTGTTATGGGAAGGCAAGCCACTATAAAAGATGGTGGACATACTAGAGTGTGTTGTGTTATGGGACGGCAAGCCACTATAAAATATGGTGGACATACTAGAGTGTGTTGTGTTATGGGAAGGCAAGCCACTATAAAATATGGTGGACATACTAGAGTGTGTTGTGTTATGGGACGGCAAGCCACTATAAAATATGGTGGACATACTAGAGTGTGTTGTGTTATGGGACGGCAAGCCACTATAAACAATGGTGGACATACTAGAGTGTGTTGTGTTATGGGAAGGCAAGCCACTATAAAATATGGTGGACATACTAGAGTGTGTTGTGTTATGGGACGGCAAGCCACTATAAACGATGGTGAACATACTAGAGTGTGTTGTGTTATGGGAAGGCAAGCCACTATAAAATATGGTGGACATACTAGAGTGTGTTGTGTTATGGGACGGCAAGCCACTATAAAAGATGGTGAACATACTAGAGTGTGTTGTGTTATGGGAAGGCAAGCCACTATAAAATATGGTGGACATACTAGAGTGTGTTGTGTTATGGGACGGCAAGCCACTATAAAAGATGGTGAACATACTAGAGTGTGTTGTGTTATGGGAAGGCAAGCCACTATAAAATATGGTGGACATACTAGAGTGTGTTGTGTTATGGGACGGCAAGCCACTATAAACAATGGTGGACATACTAGAGTGTGTTGTGTTATGGGAAGGCAAGCCACTATAAAATATGGTGGACATACTAGAGTGTGTTGTGTTATGGGACGGCAAGCCACTATAAACGATGGTGGACATACTAGAGTGTGTTGTGTTATGGGACGGCAAGCCACTATAAAAGATGGTAGACATACTAGAGTGTGTTGTGTTATGGGACGGCAAGCCACTATAAACGATGGTGGACATACTAGAGTGTGTTGTGTTATGGGAAGGCAAGTCACTATAAAAAGATGGTGGACATACTAGAGTGTGTTGTGTTATGGGAAGGCAAGTCACTATAAAATATGGTGGACATACTAGAGTGTGTTGTGTTATGGGAAGGCAAGCCACTATAAAATATGGTGGACATACTAGAGTGTGTTGTGTTATGGGAAGGCAAGCCACTATAAAAAATGGTAGACATACTAGAGTGTGTTGTGTTACGGGAAGGCAAGCCACTATAAAAGAAGGTGGACAAACTAGTGTGTCTCAGGCTATGGGAAGGCAAGACACAATAAAAGAAGGTGGACACACTAGTGTGTCTCAGGCTATGGGAAGGCAAGCCACAATAAAAGAAGGTGGACACACTAGTGTGTCTCAAGCTATGGGAAGCCAAGACACAATAAAAGAAGGTGGACACACTAGTGTGTCTCAGGCTATGGGAAGGCAAGCCACAATAAAAGAAGGTGGACACACTAGTGTGTCTCAGGCTATGGGAAGGCAAGCCACAATAAAAGAAGGTGGACACACTAGTGTGTCTCAGGCTATGGGAAGGCAAGCCACAATAAAAGAAGGTGGACACACTAGTGTGTCTCAGGCTATGGGAAGGCAAGACACAATAAAAAAACGTGGACACACTAGTGTGTCTCAGGCTACGGGAAGGCAAGCCACTATAAAAGAAGGTGGACACACTAGTGTGTCTCAGGCTATGGGAAGGCAAGCCACAATAAAAGAAGGTGGACACACTAGTGTGTCTCAGGCTATGGGAAGGCAAGCCACAATAAAAGAAGGTGGACACACTAGTGTGTCTCAGGCTACGGGAAGGCAAGACACAATAAAAGATGGTGGACACACTAGTGTGTCTCAGGCTACGGGAAGGCAAGACACAATAAAATAAGGTGGACACTACAGCCGGTATCTATATATCGCAACTTGTCATACACTATAGTAGGTATCTACATATCACAACTTCTAAGACGCTATATTCGGTATCTACATATCACAACTTGTAAGACGCTGTAGTCGGTATCTACAAACACAACTTCTAAGACGCTATAGTCGGTATCTACATATCACAACTTGTAAGTTGCTATAGTCCGTATCTACATATCACAACTTCTAAGACGATATTGTTGGTATCTACATATCACAACTTGTAAGTTACTATAGTCGGTATCTACATATCACAGCTTGTAAGATGCTATAGTCGGTATCTACAGACACAACTTCTAAGACGCTATAGTCGGTATCTACATATCACAACTTGTAAGTTGCTATAGTCCGTATCTACATATAACAACTTCTAAGACGCTATTGTTGGTATCTACATAGCACTACTTCTAAGACGCTATAGTCGGTATCTACATATCACAACTTGTCAGACGCTATAGTTAGTATCTACATATCACAACTTCTAAGACGCTATTGTCGGTATCTACATATCACAGCTTTTAGGATGCTTTAGTCGGTATCTACATATCACAACTTGTAGGACGTTATAGTCGGTATCTACATATCACAACTTGTAAGACGCTATAGTTGGTATCTACATATCACAACTTCTAAGACGCTATAGTCGGTATCTTCATATCACAACTTCTAAGACGCTATAGTTAGTATCTGCATATCACAACTTCTAAGACGTTATAGTCGGTGTTTACATATCACAACTTGTAGGACGCTATATTCGGTATCTACCTATCACAATTTCTAAGACGCTATAGTCTGTATCTACTTATCACAACTTGTAGGACGCTATAGTCGGCATCTACATATCACAACTTGTAAGACGCTACAGCCGGTATCTATATATCACATCTTCTAAGACGCTATAGTCGGTATCTACATATCACAGCTTGTAAGACGCTATAGTCGGTATCTACATATCACAACTTGTAAGACGCTATAGTTGGTATCTACATATCACAACTTCTAACACGCTATAGTCGGTATCTACATATCACAACTTCTAAGATGCTATAGTCGGTATCTACATATCACAACTTCTAAGACGCTATAGTTAGTAGCTGCATATCATAACTTATAAGACGCTATAGTCGGTATCTACATATCACAACTTGTAAGACGCTATAGTCGGTGTCTATATATCACAACTTGTAAGACGCTATAGTCGGTATCTACATATCACAACTTGTAGGACGCTATAGTCGGTATCTACATATCACAAATTGTAAGACGCTATAGGCGGTATCTACATATTACAACTTGTAAGACGCTATAGTCGGTATGTACATATCACAACTTGTAGGACGCTGTAGTCGGATCTACATATCATAACTTCTAAGACGCTATAGTCGGTATCTACATATCACAACTTGTAAGACGCTATAGTCTGTATCTACATATCACAACTTGTAAGACGCTATAGTCGGTATCTACATATCACAACTTCTAAGACGCTATAGTCGGTATCTACATATCACATCTTGTAAGACGCTATAGTCGGTATCTACATATCACAACTTGTAGGATGCCATAGTCGGTATCTACATATCACAACTTCTAAGACGCTATAGTCGGTATCTACATATCACACATTGTAGCACGCTATAGTCGGTATCTACATATCACAACTTCTAAGACGCTGTAGTCGGTATCTACAAATCACAACTTCTAAGACGCTATAGTCGGTATCTTCATATCACAGCTTTTAGGATGCTTTAGTCGGTATCTACATATGACTACTTCTAAGACGCTATAGTCGGTATCTACATATCACAGCTTGTAAGACGCTATAGTCGGTATCTACATATCACAACTTGTAAGACGCTATAGTTGGTATCTACATATCACAACTTCTAACACGCTATAGTCGGTATCTACATATCACAAATTCTAAGACGCTATAGTCGGTATCTACATATCACAACTTCTAAGATGCTATAGTTAGTAGCTGCATAGCACAACTTATAAGACGCTATAGTCGGTATCTACATATGACATCTTGTAAGACGCTATAGTCGGTGTCTATATATCACAACTTGTAGGAGGCTATAGGCGGTATCTACATATTACAACTTGTAAGACGCTATAGTCGGTATGTACATATCACAACTTGTAAGACGCTATAGTCGGTATCTACATATCACAACTTCTAAGACGCTATAGTCGGTATCTACATATCACATCTTAAAAGACGCTATAGTCGGTATCTACATATCACAACTTGTAGGATGCTATAGTCGGTATCTACATATCACAACTTCTAACACGCTATAGTCGGTATCTACATATCACACATTGTAGCACGCTATAGTCGGTATCTATATATCACAACTTCTAAGACGCTATAGTCGGTATCTACAAATCACAACTTCTAAGACGCTATAGTCGGTATCGTCATATCACAACTTGTAGGACGCTATAGTCGGTATCTACATATCACAACTTGTAAGACGTTATAGTCGGTATCTACATATCACAACTTGTAAGACGCTATAGGCGGTATCTACATATTACAACTTGTAAGACGCTATAGTCGGTATCTACATATCACAACTTGTAGGACGCTGTAGTCGGTATCTACATATCACAACTTCTAAGACGCTATAGTCGGTATCTACATATCACAACTTGTAAGATGCTATAGTCGGTATCTACATATCGCAACTTGTAGGACGCTATAGTCGGTATCTACATATCACAACTTGTAAGACGCTATAGTCTGTATCTACATATCACAACTTGTAAGACGCTATAGTCGGTATCTACATATCACATCTTGTAAGACGCTATAGTCGGTATCTACATATCACAACTTGTAGGATGCTATAGTCAGTATCTACATATCACAACTTCTAAGACGCTATAGTCGGTATCTACATATCACACATTGTAGCACGCTATAGTCGGTATCTACATATCACAACTTCTAAGACGCTGTAGTCGGTATCTACAAATCACAACTTCTAAGACGCTATAGTCGGTATCTTCATATCATAGCTTTTAGGATGCTTTAGTCGGTATCTACATATCACAACTTCTGAGACGCTATAGTCGGTATCTACAGACACAACTTGTAAGACGCTATAGTCGGTATCTACATAACACAATTTGTAAGACGCTATAGTCGGTATCTACATATCACAACTTGTAAGTTGCTATAGTCGGTATCTACATATCACAACTTGTAAGACGCTATAGTCGGTATCTACATATCACAACTTGTAAGTTGCTATAGTCGGTATCTACATATCACAACTTGTAAGACGCTATATTCGGTATCTACATATCACAACTTGTAAGTTGCTATAGTCGGTATCTACATATCACCACTTGTAAGACGCTATAGTCGGTATCTACAGACACAACTTGTAAGACGCTATAGTCGGTATCTACATATCACAACTTGTAAGACGCTATATTCGGTATCTACAGACACAACTTCTAAGATGCTATAGTTGGTATCTACATATCACAACTTCTAAGACGCTATAGTCGGTATCTACATATCACAACTTGTAAGACGCTACAGCCGCTATCTATATATCACAACTTCTAAGACGCTATAGTCGGTATCTACATATCACAACTTCTAAGACGCTATAGTCGGTATCTACATAGCACTACTTCTAAGACGCTATAGTCGGTATCTACATATCACAATTTCTAAGACGCTATAGTTAGTATCTACATATCACAACTTCTAAGACGCTATTGTCGGTATCTACATATCACAACTTCTAAGACGCTATTGTCGGTATCTACATATCACAACTTGTAAGATGCTATAGTCGGTATCTACATATCACAACTTGTAAGACGCTATAGTCGGTATCTACATATCACACATTGTAGCACGCTATAGTCGGTATCTACATATCACAACTTGTAGGGCGTTATAGTCGGTATCTACATATCACAACTTGTAGGACGCTATAGTCGGTATCTGCATATCACAACTTGTAAGACGCTATAGTCGGTATCTACATATCACAACTTGTAAGACGCTACAGCCGCTATCTACATATCACAACTTCTAAGACGCTATAGTCGGTATCTACATATCACAACTTGTAAGACGCTATAGTCGGTATCTACATATCACAACTTCTAAGACACTATAGTCGGTATCTACATATCACAACTTGTAAGACGCTATAGTCTGTATCTACATATCACAACTTCTAAGACGCCTTGGGACATGTTCGTTTTTCAAAGAAATTCATATCATTCCGGAACAGAGGTTGTTACTTTGTTCCAGAACTCCTGATCGAGGGTACCAAACACGTTTTATAGAAGACTAAATACGATGCATCACAGACAAAATCTATTCCATATATTGAACGCTTTATCTCTTTGTTGAAACGGTTGCATATTTATTTTATCATAGTTTTAGACGAAGTGATGGACCGTTATGAGTACTGCCACTGAACTAAACCTTCATTCCTCTTAGGCCGTAATCCACGGCATATGAGCAACAATATGTAATACAACAATTCATACATTTTAACAAGATGACAGAGTACTATTCACATAATTGTGTATAAATAAAACAGACAGGAATATAATTATAAATAATTGGATTGGGTTTGGATACATAATAATAAGACAATGAAGCTATGAGCTGGAGGTCTTGAAAATATTCATAATATGTTTACACAATATCGCAAGTTTTCGAAGGACACCCGTTTTTTAACAATTAAATAATTCGTGAAATGTATATGTATGTTGGTTGGATCGATAATAGTTCGGTGTATACTGAATTCTGAGTTGGTTAAAATATGGACATGTAAACATATAATGGTATTCATCTCCAATGTCATTATTGTTGGATACAACAGACAATATATCATGTAATGGTTTATGTATTCATCTACCTGTCTATATTGGAATATTGTGGTTAGATACTCTAACACGTAACAATGAACACCAATGGTTCGTTTTTCTCTAATGAAGTTAAATGATTTTCATATGTTATAGTGCTTTTAAATATTTTATAACAAGATGCTTTCGATGAATTGTCACTATGACTATACCATGTCTGCAAAAATTGACTAATGAGTTTTGTTGAAATGATTTTTTTTTTTTTTTTAACAACGAAGCACTATCAATAAGCTCACATTGCGACCAACAAATGTATGTACAACGAATATTATCTAAAATTGGTTTTATATCCACCGGAGGCAGGGTGTAATACATTTCGCGAAGTCTGTTTTCACAGTGATTCATGAGTGCATGTCATCACAGCTGTATGAGCTCTCAGCTAGTTTTGATTTAGTACACTAGCCTGTGAGTGGCAATCCTGTTTGTGTCAAGACAAGACAAGACAATAATTTATTTGCATAATGGCATAGGAGGAATATATACATATATCGGTGAAGAGGATGTATTTTCCAGTAAAGGATGTCCACGTGAGTAGCTGTCCTCCCATAGACGAGACACTACATTGAATCAACCACTATTTTGCCAAATACAAGCTCAACTCTGCATTGCGCAGAAATACTATCTTCATCACGGATAAGGTTTTTTGGGGTTCAGATTTATTATCAATTCGTTAAAACAAACTAATTTAAAAACCGTGTATCCCTTATAGATGAGCCGCTGTTCTATCTATGTGGTTATTAGAAACCTGAATTTAGCGACCGTTATTTTGAAATAAATCTAGAAATTGATTTTTGAAAATATATTTGGTACATAATTAAACCCACGTAGAGATTGACCGTTTGTGTTTTTCCATGTTACGTTTAATGGGTCGGCTGGTGATCTACTACATATTATATTTACTGGATCGGCTGGTGATCTATAACATATTATATTTACTGGGTCTGCTGGTGATCTATTACATATTATATTTACTGGGTCAGCTGGTGATCTATTACATATTATATTTACTGGATCGGCTGGTGATCTATTACATATTATATTTACTGGATCGGCTGGTGATCTATTACAAATTATATTTAGTCGCCTGGTAATCCATTACATATTATATTTACTGGGTCGGCTGGTGATCTATTACATATTATATGTACTGGATCGGCTGGTGATCTATTACATATTATATTTACTGGGTCGGCTCGTGATCTATTACATATTATATTTACTGGGTCGGCTCGTGATCTATTACATATTATATTTACTTTGTCTGCTGGTGATCTATTACATATTATATTTACTTGGTCAGCTGGTGATCTATTACATATTATATTTACTGGATCGGCTGGTGATCTATTGCATATTATATTTACTGGGTCAGCTGGTGATCTATTACATATTATATTTACTGGGTCAGCTGGTGATCTATTACATATTATATTTACTGGGTCGGCTGGTGATCTATTACATATTATATTTACTGGGTCGGCTGGTGATCTATTACATATTATATTTAGTCGGTTGGCGTTCTATTTCGTATTATATGTAGTTGGCTGGTGATCTATTACATATTATATTTAGTCGGTTGGTGATCTATTTCATATTATATTTAGTCAGCTGGTGATCGATTACATAGTATATTTACTGTGTCGGCTGGTGATCTATTACATATTATATTTAGTCGGCTGGTGATCTATTACATATTATATTTACTGTGTCGGCTGGTGATCTATGACATATTATATTTAGTTGGCTGGTGATCTATTACATATTATATTTACTGGGTCGGCTGGTGATCTATTACATATTATATTTAGTCGTTTGGCGTTCTATTTCGTATTATATTTAGTTGGCTGGTGATCTATTACATATTATATTTAGTCGGCTGGTGATCTATTTCATATTATATTTAGTCGGCTGGTGATCGATTACATAGTATATTTACTGTGTCGGCTGGTGATCTATTACATATTATATTTAGTCGGCTGGTGATATATTACATATATTTAGTCGGCTGGTGATCTATTACATATTATATTTACTGTGTCGGCTGGTGATCTATTACATAGTATATTTAGTCGGCTGGCGATCTGTTACATATTATATTTACTGGGTCGGCTGGTGATCTATTACATATTATATTTACTGGGTCAGCTGGTGATCTATTACATATTATATTCACTGGGTCGACTGGTGATCTAGTACATATTATATTTAGTCGGCTGGTGATTTGTTACATATTATAGTTACTGGGTCGACTGGTGATCTACTACATATTATATTTACTGGGTCGGCTGGTGATCTGTTACATATTATATTTACTGGGTCGGCTGGTGATCTGTTACATATTATATTTACTGGGTCGGCTGGTGATCTGTTACATATTATATTTACTTGGTCGACTGGTGGACGATTACTCCCTGCGTGCAGTTTCAACATTGTTGTATGTCAACACAAACTGTTATATTACTTTCGAACCGAGTGTCTGCCTGCAGGTTTCCTTAACAGTGATTAGTTGGGCTTCCAACTTAGTGGAAGACTTTGTTGCCCGAGACGATAAGGTCGCCTACTGTCAAATGTCTCTGGTGCTGTAGGTTCGAATCCTGCTAATTGTATTTGATCGTGTTTCATGCCTTGTAGGAAATACAAATATCCATCGAATAACCAGCCAGGGTCTCTATGATCTGAGAATTGACTTGGAAGACTTTGAAGGCAACACTGCCTACGCTATGTACAAGAACTTCTCTCTGGCTTCAGAGCAGGACTACTTCCGGTTGAGCATTGGCGAATACAGTGGGGATGCAGGTATGTTGAAATATTTCTATTCTGAGCGCCTCTACATGACACACGTATTGAGCCGAAATAGTGTCCTGCCAAACTAATTATAAATGACAAATGGTATACCTATTACAATGATACATGTATTTAATCAATACTAATATTATAAACTCATGCTAATTAATAAGCTGCTTTAACTACTAAAACAAAAACCCTTCTCAATTGTATCTTGAAATAGCTTAAATTACACAACACGCTATAAGCTGTCCATCGATCAAATACAATCAACGCAAACGGGATGCTAGACTGTCTTTAAGGCACAACTAATATAAACAGACTAGTGTGTCTTCAGATTTATCTAAATCGGTGTTATCTCGTTCAACAGTTTGATGATGCGAATGACACGTCACTCGGTAGCTTGGATAGACAGAGTGTCCATGAGATATTGTCAGTTGAAACAATTCACTGATCACCTTGTGAAGTGTCTTTGATATACAGAGTGTCCATCAGATATTGTCAGTAGAAACAATTCACTGATCACATTCTGAAGTGTCTTGGATATACAGAGTGACCATGAGATATTGTCAGTAGAAACAACTCACTGATCACATTCTGAAGTGTCTTGGATATACAGAGTGTCCATGAGATATTGTCAGTTGAAACAATTCACTGATCACCTTGTGAAGTGTCTTTGATATACAGAGTGTCCATCAGATATTGTCAGTAGAAACAATTCACTGATCACATTCTGAAGTGTCTTGGATATACAGAGTGACCATGAGATATTGTCAGTAGAAACAATTCACTGATCACATTCTGAAGTGTCTTGGATATACAGAGTGACCATGACATATTGTCAGTAGAAACAATTCACTGATCACATTCTGAAGTGTCTTGGATATACAGAGTGTCCACGAGATATTGTCAGTAGAAACAATTCACTGATCACATTCTGAAGTGTCTTGGATATACAGAGTGTCCATGAGACATTGTCAGTAGAAACAATTCACTGATCACATTCTGAAGTGTCGTGGATCGACAGAGTGTCCATCAGATATTGTCAGTAGAAACAATTCACTGATCACATTCTGAAGTGTCTTGGATATACAGAGTGACCATGAGATATTGTCAGTAGAAACAATTCACTGATCACATTCTGAAGTGTCTTGGATATACAGAGTGACCATGACATATTGTCAGTAGAAACAATTCACTGATCACATTCTGAAGTGTCTTGGATATACAGAGTGTCCACGAGATATTGTCAGTAGAAACAATTCACTGATCACATTCTGAAGTGTTCTGGATATACAGAGTGTCCATGAGACATTGTCAGTAGAAACAATTCACTGATCACATTCTGAAGTGTCGTGGATCGACAGAGTGTCTATCAGATATTGTCAGTAGAAACAATTCACTGATCGCATTATACAGTGTCTTGGAGAGACTGGTCTGCATCTGCTATCATTGTGGAGCTTTCTCACGTCTGGAAGAAATAAATACACACATAAAGAACCGTTCTAAGATACGACTTACAAGAAAAGTTTAAGGATGTTAGGGCAATCAACTGCAATATCTAAGAAAACACAATCCTAAAGAATTACGTCAATATTTCACCAAAGCAAAACATGTTAAACTTAATGGAACGTTAAGTGAATTTTATAAGCATTTTAAGAAGTTTTGAAAATCGATATGGTTCAGAAACAGAGGAGGATTTTATAATCATTTTAAAGAAGTGGTGACAATTTATAACAACAATTGAGGTAATGGCTCAGAAGCAGACGAGGGTTTTATAAATAATGAATGCTTATATGAATGTTTATATGAATGTTTAGAGTGTAATATTACTGATTCTCAGTTATCATTTGCAATAAGACATTTGAATATTGGATGCTATTTTAAATGAATTTCTTATTGGAAAGCAATGGTATTACTGAACTAGCCCTTGACAAAACGTTAACACTATACTTCGTTTAAAAATAAAATAAAAAATAAAGTCAAATTTACAAATACGCATGATGTACGTGCAGCTTCAAACAATCATATGATGAATACGTCAAAGTCCATTTAAGACAAACCAAAATTAGAACTATCGGTATTATATTCACACATGTACAAATTCAGAGCTGGCTATTATTTTTTTTTAAAGTTAATAATTATGTTTTTTTATATATATTATTTTTATTATTATTATTTTAAAATGCAATGCTATTGGTTGTTGTTGCTGTGTTTGTGTGTGTGTGTGTGTGCGTGTGTGCGTGTGTGCGTGTGTGTTTATATATATTTATCTATCTATCTATCTATATGTATATCTATATCTATATATTTAATGGGTTCTTTTTTATGTGATTTTGTTTCTTCTGTGAGAGGGAGAAGGTGATATGCATGTACAATTTGATTAAACATAATTATTTTGAGAACTCGTCTTTGAATTTGCGAACATTTCTTTCCAAAAATCTTCATTCTGTACATAGTTCTGGTTGTCAGTCCTCGACATTGGTGCTTTGTTCAATTGTACAGTTAAATGTCTGTTTTGTTTTCAGGAGACAGTCTTGGTGGCCACACTGGTTACAAATTTTCAGCAAAAGATGTGGATGTGGATACATTCTATTCCAGCTGTGCCCAGAGGTTCAAAGGAGCTTGGTGGTTCAGCAAGTGCCACGCCTCGGACCTGAACGGGCAGTATTTAGGAGGATCTCACAATACGTACGCGGCTGGTGTGGTGTGGAGTAGCTGGCGAGGTCAATATTATTCTATGAAAACATCAGTGATGAAGATCAGACCAATGAAATTCTAAAACAAACACTGTGAATTATGAAGGTTAGATTCCTGGAATTATGACCATTATATTGCTGGTATTATGAAGATTAAATTCCTGGAATTATGATGATTAGATTCCTGGAATTATGAAGATTACCTTCCTGGAAGTATGACGATTCAGGCAATTATGATGATGGGAAACCAGGAATTCTAAAACATTAGAATTAGTCAGCAACGAAGATTAGATCCCAGACATTATTAATACTACATCACAGAAGATTACATTCCTGGAATTATGAAGACTATAACCCATAAATTATGAAGAGTCTTGAAATTACGACAAACACATTGTTATTAGTATCAACCTGAAATACGGGAAACGGGTTAATACTTGTAATGAATTGTCGCTTGTAAACGTCCATTAGTTTATGTGATTCATCGTCTTAAGGAATTATAAAAAATGCATTAGGAATTTATATATTACTGATATTTTTATGTTATTTGTCATATGAACAAGATCTATTATGAAGATTGCATTATTAGTATAGCACTCTGAAATACAGTATGACGTAATATGATTTCATATAATGGGAAATTACAGCTTGAAGTGCAGTGTATTTCAGAAACTCTATCTAAAACAAAATATGTGTGTGTGTGTGTATATATATAATATAAATTCAATAGGCAAAGTTATCAAATTGTGAGAATATGTGATCTGAGAAATGCCACATCAATTATTTCCGATAAGATTCTTAACATAAGGCACACTTTTAACAAAACCAAACCCCAATAAACAACCACAATTGATTAGTATAATTTATAAAACAACTACTAGATTGAAATACTTCCACATCAATTATCTTCGATAAGATTCTTAACATAAGGCACACTTTTAACCAAACCAAACTCCAATAAACAACAACAATTGATTGGTATAATGTATAAAACAACTACTAGATTGAAATACTTCCATATCAATTGATTGGTATAATGTATAAAATAACTACTAGATTGAAATACTTCCACAACAATTGATTGGTATAATTTATAAAACAACTACTAGATTGAAATACTTCCACATCATTTGATTGGTATAATGTATAAAGCAACTACTAGATTGAAATACTTCCACATCAATTATTTCCGATAAGATTCTTAACATAAGGCACACTTTTAACAAAACCAAACCCCAATAAACAACAACAATTGATTGGTATAATTTATAAAACAACTACTAGATTGAAATACTTCCACATCAGTTGATTGGTATAATGTATAAAACAACTACTAGAATGAAATACTCCCACATCAATTGATTGGTATAATGTATAAAACAACTACTAGATTGAAATACTTCCTCATCAATTATTTCCGATAAGATTCTTAACATAAGACACACTTTTAACAAAACCAAACCCCAATAAACAACAACAATTGATTGGTATAAGTTATAAAACAACTACTAGATTGAAATACTTCCACATCAATTATTTCCGATAAGATTCTTAACATAAGGCACACTTTTAACAAAACCAAACCCCAATAAACAACAACAATTGATTGGTACAATTTATAAAACAACTACTAGATTGAAATACTTCCACATCAATTATTTCCGATAAGATTCTTAACATAAGGCACACGTTTAACAAAACCAAACCCCAATAAACAACATCAATTGATTGGTATAATTTATAAAACAACTACTAGATTGAAATACTTCCACATCAATTATTTCCGATAAGATTCTTAACTTAAGGCACACTTTTAACAAAACCAAACCCCAATAAACAACATCAATTGATTGGTATAATTTATAAAACAACTACTAGATTGAAATACTTCCACATCAATTATTTCCGATAAGATTCTTAACATAAGGCACACTTTTAACAAAACCAAACCCCAATAAACAACAACAATTGATTGGTATAATTTATAAAACAACTACTAGATTGAAATACTTCCACATCAATTATTTCCGATAAGATTGTTAACATAAGGCACACTTTTAACAAAACCAAACCCCAATAAACAACATCAATTGATTGGTATAATTTATAAAACAACTACTAGATTGAAATACTTCCACATCAATTATTTCCGATAAGATTCTTAACATAAGGCACACTTTTAACAAAACCAAACCCCAATAAACAACAACAATTGATTGGTACAATTTATAAAACAACTACTAGATTGAAATACTTCCACATCAATTATTTCCGATAAGATTCTTAACATAAGGCACACGTTTAACAAAACCAAACCCCAATAAACAACATCAATTGATTGGTATAATTTATAAAACAACTACTAGATTGAAATACTTCCACATCAATTATTTCCGATAAGATTCTTAACATAAGGCACACTTTTAACAAAACCAAACCCCAATAAACAACCACAATTGATTAGTATAATTTATAAAACAACTACTAGATTGAAATACTTCCACATCAATTATCTTCGATAAGATTCTTAACATAAGGCACACTTTTAACCAAACCAAACTCCAATAAACAACAACAATTGATTGGTATAATGTATAAAACAACTACTAGATTGAAATACTTCCATATCAATTGATTGGTATAATGTATAAAATAACTACTAGATTGAAATACTTCCACAACAATTGATTGGTATAATTTATAAAACAACTACTAGATTGAAATACTTCCACATCATTTGATTGGTATAATGTATAAAACAACTACTAGATTGAAATACTTCCACATCAATTATTTCCGATAAGATTCTTAACATAAGGCACACTTTTAACAAAACCAAACCCCAATAAACAACAACAATTGATTGGTATAATTTATAAAACAACTACTAGATTGAAATACTTCCACATCAGTTGATTGGTATAATGTATAAAACAACTACTAGAATGAAATACTCCCACATCAATTGATTGGTATAATGTATAAAACAACTACTAGATTGAAATACTTCCTCATCAATTATTTCCGATAAGATTCTTAACATAAGACACACTTTTAACAAAACCAAACCCCAATAAACAACAACAATTGATTGGTATAAGTTATAAAACAACTACTAGATTGAAATACTTCCACATCAATTATTTCCGATAAGATTCTTAACATAAGGCACACTTTTAACAAAACCAAACCCCAATAAACAACAACAATTGATTGGTACAATTTATAAAACAACTACTAGATTGAAATACTTCCACATCAATTATTTCCGATAAGATTCTTAACATAAGGCACACGTTTAACAAAACCAAACCCCAATAAACAACATCAATTGATTGGTATAATTTATAAAACAACTACTAGATTGAAATACTTCCACATCAATTATTTCCGATAAGATTCTTAACTTAAGGCACACTTTTAACAAAACCAAACCCCAATAAACAACATCAATTGATTGGTATAATTTATAAAACAACTACTAGATTGAAATACTTCCACATCAATTATTTCCGATAAGATTCTTAACATAAGGCACACTTTTAACAAAACCAAACCCCAATAAACAACAACAATTGATTGGTATAATTTATAAAACAACTACTAGATTGAAATACTTCCACATCAATTATTTCCGATAAGATTGTTAACATAAGGCACACTTTTAACAAAACCAAACCCCAATAAACAACATCAATTGATTGGTATAATTTATAAAACAACTACTAGATTGAAATACTTCCACATCAATTATTTCCGATAAGATTCTTAACATAAGGCACACTTTTAACAAAACCAAACCCCAATAAACAACAACAATTGATTGGTACAATTTATAAAACAACTACTAGATTGAAATACTTCCACATCAATTATTTCCGATAAGATTCTTAACATAAGGCACACGTTTAACAAAACCAAACCCCAATAAACAACATCAATTGATTGGTATAATTTATAAAACAACTACTAGATTGAAATACTTCCACATCAATTATTTCCGATAAGATTCTTAACTTAAGGCACACTTTTAACAAAACCAAACCCCAATAAACAACATCAATTGATTGGTATAATTTATAAAACAACTACTAGATTGAAATACTTCCACATCAATTATTTCCGATAAGATTCTTAAAATAAGGCACACTTTTAACAAAACCAAACCCCAATAAACAACAACAATTGATTGGTATAATTTATAAAACAACTACTAGATTGAAATACTTCCACATCAATTATTTCCGATAAGATTGTTAACATAAGGCACACTTTTAACAAAACCAAACCCCAATAAACAACATCAATTGATTGGTATAATTTATAAAACAACTACTAGATTGAAATACTTCCACATCAATTATTTCCGATAAGATTCTTAACATAAGGCACACTTTTAACAAAACCAAACCCCAATAAACAACATCAATTGATTGGTATAATTTATAAAACAACTACTAGATTGAAATACTTCCACATCAATTATTTCCGATAAGATTCTTAACATAAGGCACACTTTTAACAAAACCAAACCCCAATAAACAACATCAATTGATTGGTATAATTTATAAAACAACTACTAGATTGAAATACTTCCACATCAATTATTTCCGATAAGATTCTTAACATAAGGCACACTTTTAACAAAACCAAACCCCAATAAACAACATCAATTGATTGGTATAATTTATAAAACAACTACTAGATTGAAATACTTCCACATCAATTATTTCCGATAAGATTCTTAACATAAGGCACACTTTTAACAAAACCAAACTCCAATAAACAACAACAATTGATTGGTATAATTTATAAAACAACTACTACATTGAAATACTTCCACATCAATTATTTCCGATAAGATTCTTAACATAAGGCACACTTTTGACACGTTTAACACATGTATTGTGTTTCTTTGTCAACGTGTTTTACAAAGTCTGTATAGTTTTATGTTGACAATAAATGCTATATGCAAGATAAAAAACATTAAATGAATTTGAAATATATTTTGTGAACCCACTAGAATATTTCACCATTTTGGCGGCCATTTTGAATTTGTATCATAATAACGGCCATCTCTGATTTTGAAAATCATTTGATTGACTTGGCCATCCTTGAATTTATATAAATCGATGCAAAAAGTATACAAATTGACTAACATTTACATATATAAGTAAGTTTTCATGTTGACTCCCTAGCAAAAAATTGGGGGTCCGACAGGACATGTTGGACACACCTTATCACCATCGGATTCCTTTGAAAAAATATATTTGGAATGAACTTCAAACACAAAGGAGACAATTTCCAAAAAGGGAACAACTCAGAGACGGACTACGAGGTAAATGGAAAACGCTGCGTGAATTTCGCTGAGGGGCATCATATTTAACAGCGAATAAAAATAATTAGAAGCTTGTTGCCAAGGCTGTCCACCTAGGTTGTGATCCTAGATATATGTAGATATAATTTTAGGTGGCAAACCTGTTACAGCACGCTGTAAAAGGAACGCAGGCCCGTAGGACCTCGGTTCCTAGGAACAGTAGTCCTATCGGACCTCCATAGCTTAGGAACCATAGTCCTACCCGGACTTTCATTCCTGGTTTATTTTAAAGTTGTTTTTATCCTAGGACTTGCATTCCTACCGGGCTTAAATTCCTTTTACAGCAGTGACAGAAATACTAGTCCGGCAAATTAGATGTCCGTTTGTTATACTCTGCAATTTGCACGAGCTGCCAGAAAGACACGAGAAAAAAAAAGTGAGGTTTTGGCAGCCTTCTCTCGTAGTGTGATGGATAAGTGTACGAGTCTTTTAAGATTATTGTGGGTTCAAATATCCATGTCAAAAACTATTTTTAAGTTTGAGTATCAACTTAATTTTGTTTTTACGTCATATACTTGTGGATTAGACACGTTAGTGAATTTTTGAAATCGTCTTACATTTTTGTTAAATACTGGAGTAGGACGAATATTTTGCTTGTTTCAAAAGTATATAAAGCAACTATAGATATACAGTAGGCTATATGTGTTCAACACGAACAAATATACCCTAAACCCCCCTCCCCCCCCCCCCCCCCACACACACAGACACCACCGAACTTTAAAAACTGTACTTAGTTCTAGTAGTTAGTACCTATAACTAGTACTATAATGACCAGTTACTACAATATAAAATAACAGGAATAATAAGCATACAAATTTGACTTTTACTGATGAACAATTAAAAATAGCATCAAAAAACTTGAAATTAATTAGCACTGACTGCCTTATGGCAGTTTCGACCATAAAAAACATAAGATATGAGTTAGGGAAAGGGACTCTGTATTAGTATACCTGGCCGTTAGGAACATCATAAGCGTTCGATACCGGGTGGAGGTGTGAATCGGGGGGTGGGGGGGTCACTCCCGCAGTGGGGGAGGGGGGGGGGCAATGGACATGTTCGGGCAAAATGAGCTGGCCTAAAATCTTCACCATGCATTTCCATAATTGTACTCATAATATTTGTTGTAATCCTGCAGACTGATTTGTTTGGAATCCTATTTAGCGTCTTGGTAGTAATGCGAATATAAATATAAGTTGTGTTCGAGATTCGGACATTTTCGTTTCATTCAGGCATTAATGAACAGCATGCCTCCCCCACCCCTTCTCCCAAAAAGGGACTCTGAATGCCTATTGCGACCAAAACGATCAGGTGTAAAAGTGTCATGAGTAGTTTGTCTGTTTAAACGGATCTTTGTAAATTGTGTGTGCATATTATTGACAGTCTGATAATTGTTCAGGGATTACTGTTTTGTTTTAGTCGGTGTAGTAGCCCATTGAGCTGCTAAAACCCACACTTAGTCATTGATATTTCTATTAATTGATAAACATTAATAAAAAAACATTTAACATATTTGTTTATCGATGGTATGGTTTGCTGGGACTAATATATCATAGAGGCTAGAGTCTGATATGTCATATGTTAGACAAAATTAATTTTTAAAATGAGCAAAATTTACAAAGCAGGCACATGTTCAGTAAGCTATGCAGGGGAGAGGTCAAGAAATTTGCTTTGAAGAGGGGTGTTTAGAACACGCCACCCCACACCCTATGTACACGCGCCTGCAGCATTATTGACAGAAAGGCAGAAACTTAAAATTATATAATAACAAGATAATGTATATAACGCAAATATCACATTTTATAGTTAAATTATTATTATTATTATTATTATTATTATAACACTTGCATTCCTAGGTATATTAGACCTAGGACCTGCATTCCTAGGAGATTAAGTCCGGGCAGACCACTGTTTCTACGGACTTGCATTCCTAGGTATATTAGACCTAGGACCTGCATTCCTAGGAGATAAGTCCGGGCAGACCACTGTTTCTACGGACTTGCATTCCTAGGTATATTAGACCTAGGACCTGCATTCCTAGGTATAATAGACCTAGGACTTGCATTTCTAGGTATATTAGACCTAGGACCTGCATCCACTGTTTCTACGGACTTGCATTCCTAGGTATATTAGACCTAGGACCTGCATTCCTAGGAGATTAAGTCCGGGCAGACCACTGTTTCTACGGACTTGCATTCCTAGGTATATTAGACCTAGGACCTGCATTCCTAGGAGATTAAGTCCGGGCAGACCACTGTTTCTACGGACTTGCATTCCTAGGTATATTAGACCTAGGACCTGCATCCACTGTTTCTACGGACTTGCATTCCTAGGTATATTAGACCTAGGACCTGCATTCCTAGGAATAAGTCCGGGCAGACCACTGTTTCTACGGACTTGCATTCCTAGGTATATTAGACCTAGGACCTGCATTCCTAGGAGATTAAGTCCGGGCAGACCACTGTTTCTACGGACTTGCATTCCTAGGTATATTAGACCTAGGACCTGCATTCCTAGGAGATTAAGTCCGGGCAGACCACTGTTTCTACGGACTTGCATTCCTAGGTATATTAGACCTAGGACCTGCATTCCTAGGAGATTAAGTCCGGGCAGACCACTGTTTCTACGGACTTGCATTCCTAGGTATATTAGACCTAGGACCTGCATTCCTAGGAGATTAAGTCCGACCAGACCACTGTTTCTACGGACTTGCATTCCTAGACCTAGGACTGCATTTAGGTACGGACTTGCATTCCTAGGTATATTAGACCTAGGACCTGCATTCCTAGGAGATTAAGTCCGGGCAGACCACTGTTTCTACGGACTTGCATTCCTAGGTATATTAGACCTAGGACCTGCATTCCTAGGAGATTAAGTCCGGGCAGACCACTGTTTCTACGGACTTGCATTCCTAGGTATATTAGACCTAGGACCTGCATTCCTAGGAGATTAAGTCCGGGCAGACCACTGTTTCTACGGACTTGCATTCCTAGGTATATTAGACCTAGGACCTGCATTCCTAGGAGATTAAGTCCGGGCAGACCACTGTTTCTACGGACTTGCATTCCTAGGTATATTAGACCTAGGACCTGCATTCCTAGGAGATTAAGTCCGGGCAGACCACTGTTTCTACGGACTTGCATTCCTAGGTATATTAGACCTAGGACCTGCATTCCTAGGAGATTAAGTCCGGGCAGACCACTAGGACCTAGGTATATTAGACCTAGGACCTGCATTCCTAGGTATATTAAGTCCGGGCAGGACCTAGGACTTGCATTCCTAGGTATATTAGACCTAGGACCTGCATTCCTAGGAGATTAAGTCCGGGCAGACCACTGTTTCTACGGACTTGCATTCCTAGGTATATTAGACCTAGGACCTGCATTCCTAGGAGATTAAGTCCGGGCAGACCACTGTTTCTACGGACTTGCATTCCTAGGTATATTAGACCTAGGACCTGCATTCCTAGGAGATTAAGTCCGGGCAGACCACTGTTTCTACGGACTTGCATTCCTAGGTATATTAGACCTAGGACCTGCATTCCTAGGAGATTAAGTCCGGGCAGACCACTGTTTCTACGGACTTGCATTCCTAGGTATATTAGACCTAGGACCTGCATTCCTAGGAGATTAAGTCCGGGCAGACCACTGTTTCTACGGACTTGCATTCCTAGGTATATTAGACCTAGGACCTGCATTCCTAGGAGATTAAGTCCGGGCAGACCACTGTTTCTACGGACTTGCATTCCTAGGTATATTAGACCTAGGACCTGCATCCACTGTTTCTACGGACTTGCATTCCTAGGTATATTAGACCTAGGACCTGCATTCCTAGGAGATTAAGTCCGGGCAGACCACTGTTTCTACGGACTTGCATTCCTAGGTATATTAGACCTAGGACCTGCATTCCTAGGAGATTAAGTCCGGGCAGACCACTGTTTCTACGGACTTGCATTCCTAGGTATATTAGACCTAGGACCTGCATTCCTAGGAGATTAAGTCCGGGCAGACCACTGTTTCTACGGACTTGCATTCCTAGGTATATTAGACCTAGGACCTGCATTCCTAGGAGATTAAGTCCGGGCAGACCACTGTTTCTACGGACTTGCATTCCTAGGTATATTAGACCTAGGACCTGCATTCCTAGGAGATTAAGTCCGGGCAGACCACTGTTTCTACGGACTTGCATTCCTAGGTATATTAGACCTAGGACCTGCATTCCTAGGAGATTAAGTCCGGGCAGACCACTGTTTCTACGGACTTGCATTCCTAGGTATATTAGACCTAGGACCTGCATTCCTAGGAGATTAAGTCCGGGCAGACCACTGTTTCTACGGACTTGCATTCCTAGGTATATTAGACCTAGGACCTGCATTCCTAGGAGATTAAGTCCGGGCAGACCACTGTTTCTACGGACTTGCATTCCTAGGTATATTAGACCTAGGACCTGCATTCCTAGGAGATTAAGTCCGGGCAGACCACTGTTTCTACGGTATATTAGACCTAGGACTTGCATTCCTAGGTATATTAGACCTAGGACCTGCATTCCTAGGAGATTAAGTCCGGGCAGACCACTGTTTCTACGGACTTGCATTCCTAGGTATATTAGACCTAGGACCTGCATTCCTAGGAGATTAGACCTAGTCCTGCATGCATTTCTAGGTACCACTGTTTCTACGGACTTGCATTCCTAGGTATATTAGACCTAGGACCTGCATTCCTAGGATATTAAGTCCGGGCTTGCATTTCTAGGTATATCTACCTAGGACTTGCATTCCTAGGTATATTAGACCTAGGACCTGCATTCCTAGGATACTAAGTCCGGGCAGACCACTGTTTCTACGGACTTGCATTCCTAGGTATATTAGACCTAGGACCTGCATTCCTAGGAGATTAAGTCCGGGCAGACCACTGTTTCTACGGACTTGCATTCCTAGGTATATTAGACCTAGGACCTGCATTCCTAGGAGATTAAGTCCGGGCAGACCACTGTTTCTACGGACTTGCATTCCTAGGTATATTAGACCTAGGACCTGCATTCCTAGGAGATTAAGTCCGGGCAGACCACTGTTTCTACGGACTTGCATTCCTAGGTATATTAGACCTAGGACCTGCATTCCTAGGAGATTAAGTCCGGGCAGACCACTGTTTCTACGGACTTGCATTCCTAGGTATATTAGACCTAGGACCTGCATTCCTAGGAGATTAAGTCCGGGCAGACCACTGTTTCTACGGACTTGCATTCCTAGGTATATTAGACCTAGGACCTGCATTCCTAGGAGATTAGTCCTAGGGCAGACATTTCTAGGTATTCTACCTAGGACTTGCATTTCTAGGTATATTAGACCTAGGACCTGCATTCCTAGGAGATTAAGTCCGGGCAGACCACTGTTTCTACGGACTTGCATTCCTAGGTATATTAGACCTAGGACCTGCATCCCTAGTTTCTACGGACTTGCATTCCTAGGTATATTAGACCTAGCAGACCATTTCTAGGAGATTAAGTACCACTAGGACTTGCATTCCTAGGTATATTAGACCTAGGACCTGCATTCCTAGGAGATTAAGTCCGGGCAGACCACTGTTTCTACGGACTTGCATTCCTAGGTATATTAGACCTAGGACCTGCATTCCTAGGAGATTAAGTCCGGGCAGACCACTGTTTCTACGGACTTGCATTCCTAGGTATATTAGACCTAGGACCTGCATTCCTAGGAGATTAAGTCCGGGCAGACCACTGTTTCTACGGACTTGCATTCCTAGGTATATTAGACCTAGGACCTGCATTCCTAGGAGATTAAGTCCGGGCAGACCACTGTTTCTACGGACTTGCATTCCTAGGTATATTAGACCTAGGACCTGCATTCCTAGGAGATTAAGTCCGGGCAGCACCACTGTTTCTACGACCTAGGACTTGCATTCCTAGGTATATTAGACCTAGGACCTGCATTCCTAGGAGATTAAGTCCGGGCAGACCACTGTTTCTACGGACTTGCATTCCTAGGTATATTAGACCTAGGACCTGCATTCCTAGGAGATTAAGTCCGGGCAGACCACTGTTTCTACGGACTTGCATTCCTAGGTATATTAGACCTAGGACCTGCATTCCTAGGAGATTAAGTCCGGGCAGACCACTGTTTCTACGGACTTGCATTCCTAGGTATATTAGACCTAGGACCTGCATTCCTAGGAGATTAAGTCCGGGCAGACCACTGTTTCTACGGACTTGCATTCCTAGGTATATTAGACCTAGGACCTGCATTCCTAGGAGATTAAGTCCGGGCAGACCACTGTTTCTACGGACTTGCATTCCTAGGTATATTAGACCTAGGACCTGCATTCCTAGGAGATTAAGTCCGGGCAGACCACTGTTTCTACGGACTTGCATTCCTAGGTATATTAGACCTAGGACCTGCATTCCTAGGAGATTAAGTCCGGGCAGACCACTGTTTCTACGGACTTGCATTCCTAGGTATATTAGACCTAGGACCTGCATTCCTAGGAGATTAAGTCCGGGCAGACCACTGTTTCTACGGACTTGCATTCCTAGGTATATTAGACCTAGGACCTGCATTCCTAGGAGATTAAGTCCGGGCAGACCACTGTTTCTACGGACTTGCATTCCTAGGTATATTAGACCTAGGACCTGCATTCCTAGGAGATTAAGTCCGGGCAGACCACTGTTTCTACGGACTTGCATTCCTAGGTATATTAGACCTAGGACCTGCATTCCTAGGAGATTAAGTCCGGGCAGACCACTGTTTCTACGGACTTGCATTCCTAGGTATATTAGACCTAGGACCTGCATTCCTAGGAGATTAAGTCCGGGCAGACCACTGTTTCTACGGACTTGCATTCCTAGGTATATTAGACCTAGGACCTGCATTCCTAGGAGATTAAGTCCGGGCAGACCACTGTTTCTACGGACTTGCATTCCTAGGTATATTAGACCTAGGACCTGCATTCCTAGGAGATTAAGTAGGACCTGCACCACTAGGACTCATACGACTAGGCACCTGCATTCCTAGGCATTTCTAGGTATATTAGACCTAGGACCTGCATTCCTAGGAGATTAAGTCCGGGCAGACCACTGTTTCTACGGACTTGCATTCCTAGGTATATTAGACCTAGGACCTGCATTCCTAGGAGATTAAGTCCGGGCAGACCACTGTTTCTACGGACTTGCATTCCTAGGTATATTAGACCTAGGACCTGCATTCCTAGGAGATTAAGTCCGGGCAGACCACTGTTTCTACGGACTTGCATTCCTAGGTATATTAGACCTAGGACCTGCATTCCTAGGAGATTAAGTCCGGGCTAGGTACCACTAGACCTACGGACTTGCATTCCTAGGTATATTAGACCTAGGACCTGCATTCCTAGGATATTAAGTCCGGGCAGACCTAGGTTTCTACGGACTTGCATTCCTAGGTATATTAGACCTAGGACCTGCATTCCTAGGAGATTAAGTCCGGGCAGACCACTGTTTCTACGGACTTGCATTCCTAGGTATATTAGACCTAGGACCTGCATTCCTAGGAGATTAAGTCCGGGCAGACCACTGTTTCTACGGACTTGCATTCCTAGGTATATTAGACCTAGGACCTGCATTCCTAGGTATAAAGACCGGGCTTGCATTTCTAGGTATAATAGACGGACTTGCATTCCTAGGTATATTAGACCTAGGACCTGCATTCCTAGGAGATAAGTAGGGCAGACCTACGGACTTGCATTCCTAGGTATATTAGACCTAGGACCTGCATTCCTAGGTATAGAGACCTACGGACTTGCATTCCTAGGTATATTAGACCTAGGACCTGCATTCCTAGGACTTGCCGGGCAGACTAGGCATTCCTAGGTATATAGACCTAGGACCTGCATTCCTAGGAGATTAAGTCCGGGCAGACCACTGTTTCTACGGACTTGCATTCCTAGGTATATTAGACCTAGGACCTGCATTCCTAGGAGATTAAGTCCGGGCAGACCACTGTTTCTACGGACTTGCATTCCTAGGTATATTAGACCTAGGACCTGCATTCCTAGGAGATTAAGTCCGGGCAGACCACTGTTTCTACGGACTTGCATTCCTAGGTATATTAGACCTAGGACCTGCATTCCTAGGAGATTAAGTCCGGGCAGACCACTGTTTCTACGGACTTGCATTCCTAGGTATATTAGACCTAGGACCTGCATTCCTAGGAGATTAAGTCCGGGCAGGTCATACTGTTTCTACGGACTTGCATTCCTAGGTATATTAGACCTACGGACTTGCATTCCTAGGTATATTAGACCTAGGACCTGCATCCACTGTTTCTACGGACTTGCATTCCTAGGTATATTAGACCTAGGACCTGCATTCCTAGGAGATTAAGTCCGGGCAGACCACTGTTTCTACGGACTTGCATTCCTAGGTATATTAGACCTAGGACCTGCATTCCTAGGAGATTAAGTCCGGGCAGACCACTGGTATATTAGACTAGGACTTGCATTCCTAGGTATATTAGACCTAGGACCTGCATTCCTAGGAGATTAAGACCTAGGACCTGCATTTCTAGGAGATTAAGTTTCTACGGACTTGCATTCCTAGGTATATTAGACCTAGGACCCCGGAGATTAAGTCCGGGCAGACACACTCCTAGGTATATTAAGTCAGACCTAGGACCTGCATCCACTGTTTCTACGGACTTGCATTCCTAGGTATATTAGACCTAGGACCTGCATTCCTAGGAGATTAAGTCCGGGCAGACCACTGTTTCTACGGACTTGCATTCCTAGGTATATTAGACCTAGGACCTGCATTCCTAGGAGATTAAGTCCGGGCAGACCACTGTTTCTACGGACTTGCATTCCTAGGTATATTAGACCTAGGACCTGCATTCCTAGGAGATTAAGTCCGGGCAGACCACTGTTTCTACGGACTTGCATTCCTAGGTATATTAGACCTAGGACCTGCATTCCTAGGAGATTAAGTCCGGGCAGACCACTGTTTCTACGGACTTGCATTCCTAGGTATATTAGACCTAGGACCTGCATCCACTGTTTCTACGGACTTGCATTCCTAGGTATATTAGACCTAGGACCTGCATTCCTAGGAGATTAAGTCCGGGCAGACCACTGTTTCTACGGACTTGCATTCCTAGGTATATTAGACTAGGACCTGCATTCCTAGGAGATTAAGTCCGGGCAGACCACTGTTTCTACGGACTTGCATTCCTAGGTATATTAGACCTAGGACCTGCATTCCTAGGTATATTAGACCTAGGACCTGCATTCCTAGGAGATTAAGTCCGGGCAGACCACTGTTTCTACGGACTTGCATTCCTAGGTATATTAGACCTAGGACCTGCATTCCTAGGAGATTAAGTCCGGGCGGACCACTGTTTCTACGGACTTGCATTCCTAGGTATATTAGACCTAGGACCTGCATTCCTAGGAGATTAAGTCCGGGCAGACCACTGTTTCTACGGACTTGCATTCCTAGGTATATTAGACCTAGGACCTGCATTCCTAGGAGATTAAGTCCGGGCAGACCACTGTTTCTACGGACTTGCATTCCTAGGTATATTAGACCTAGGACCTGCATTCCTAGGAGATTAAGTCCGGGCAGACCACTGTTTCTACGGACTTGCATTCCTAGGTATATTAGACCTAGGACCTGCATTCCTAGGAGATTAAGTCCGGGCAGACCACTGTTTCTACGGACTTGCATTCCTAGGTATATTAGACCTAGGACCTGCATTCCTAGGAGATTAAGTCCGGGCAGACCACTGTTTCTACGGACTTGCATTCCTAGGTATATTAGACCTAGGACCTGCATTCCTAGGAGATTAAGTCCGGGCTAGGACTTGCATTCTAGGTATATTAGACCTAGGACCTGCATTTCTAGGTATATTAGACCTAGACCACTGACTTGCATTCCTAGGTATATTAGACCTAGGACCTGCATTCCTAGGAGACTAAGTCCGGGCAGACCACTGTTTCTACGGACTTGCATTCCTAGGTATATTAGACCTAGGACCTGCATTCCTAGGAGACTAAGTCCGGGCAGACCACTGTTTCTACGGACTTGCATTCCTAGGTATATTAGACCTAGGACCTGCATTCCTAGGAGATTAAGTCCGGGCGGACCACTGTTTCTACGGACTTGCATTCCTAGGTATATTAGACCTAGGACCTGCATTCCTAGGAGATTAAGTCCGGGCAGACCACTGTTTCTACGGACTTGCATTCCTAGGTATATTAGACCTAGGACCTGCATTCCTAGGAGATTAAGTCCGGGCAGACCACTGTTTCTACGGACTTGCATTCCTAGGTATATTAGACCTAGGACCTGCATTCCTAGGTATATAGGAGACTTGCAAGTAGGTATAATAGACCTATTAGACTTGCATTTCTAGGTATAATAGACCTAGGACTTGCATTCTCTAGGTATAGGTAGACCTAGGACCTGCATTCATTCTACTAGTATTTCCCTGTTTAAATATGACATACTTGAGCTGCTCTCTGTTATAACTTATCTGTGTGTTGCAGGTGTGTAGATCACTAAACGTATTGTCATTTTCAAGGGCTGACACACCGATCTGCGCCTTTAATTTGAGTCATATAACTCAATAAAACTGTGTGTCGTGCATTGGTAAATACAATTATTATTTTTATGTCTGTTTCTTTCACTTGAAATGAGTTGTATTGATTATTTAAACAGAACGTTTCTGAGTATGAAACACTTCAGAGAAGTTCGATAACACCCAAGGACAATATCGAATATATTGAAGTGTGTTTCAGCTGAACATTTGAATAAAGTACTTGCCCGTGATGGATGCAACTATTTGTAGTTCAGTCATTAAGATAACACAGAACTTACAATTGACCGCCACGTTCCATTACAAAAAAAACCCCACAAAATAGAAGAAAAAAAAAAACTAACATAATATTTTTTTTTTTTTTTTTTAAATCAACACAGAACAGAAACACAAACAGAACCAGAACAAATAATAAATCAAATACAACAAATAGCCCAAAAAAACCCCCCAAAACAAACAAACAAACAAACAAACAAACAAACAAACACAAAACACCTGTTTAAATGTAGAACTTGTCTGATGCAATTCGTAACCGCAATGTGACGTTAACAGCTTATTGTCCATTACAATGCTTTGACAGACCAGGATTCGATTTACCTCAGTCGTTTTCGCGTCTACTCGAGCTGCGCCAGTGGTAGGATCAAACCTGCTTGGCGAAAACACGGGGTTTTCTTCCGTTTGAGCCAATGCTCCAAATACCATAGTGTTTACTAAAAAACCCAGAAAGGCATGTTTTATTTAACGACGCACTCAAGACATTTTATTTACGGTTATATAGCATAAGAGCCACACAGATATTGAGAAAGGAAACTACGCTGTCGCCACTTCATGGGCTACTCTTTCCGGTTAGCAGCAAGGGATCTTTTATATGTACCATCCCACAGACAGGGTAGTACATACCACAGCATTTGATATACCAGTCTTGGTGTACTGGCTGGAACGAGAAATAGCCCAATGGGCCCACCGACGAGGATCGATCCCACACCGACCGGGCATCGAGCGAACGCTATACCACTGGGCTACGTCCCGTACCTTAGTGTTTACTATATGTGTGGTAGTCTAGGAAAACCCGTCGGAAGTCGCTGGGTTCATTACCGAGATACAGGCCAAAATGAGTTATAAAGTCACACGTGGTCTATTTTTACTTTTTACCCTTAAATTATAATGAAAACAATAATGTATGTTGTCCTATAAGGAAATGTAAATCTGTGCACTATAAAATATGTTTTTGGGGTAATTTTAATTTCGTGTAATTATATCGAATTTGCTAATTAGCGTTTATAAAACAGTCAACTTTCCCTCAATTTTAAGTACCTTTTTCTCACCGCGCATCCATACATGTCGCATATCACTGTAATGGTCGTGAAACGACCTTTATCCTGATTGCCTCTGCGCATGAATACATTGTTTACCATACTGTTGCGCATCTTGTAAAGGAAGCCAATTTCTCGATCGACTTCAGTGCATATTTTCCACAAAATTTACCAGTATCTGTTATGTTATCAAAAAGTATCGATACTGTCATGCTACCAAGATATGGGAGAACCAGCTAAGTGAATATGCATCATTGTTTTCCAGTTAATACGGGACATGGTTGTGCTGTGATTGACTCAGCAGTAACTCAGCTCCAGGTAACACGGGCCATGGTTGTGCTGACTCTGATAGTTTCAGCAGTAACTCAGCTCCAGGTAATACGGGACATGGTTGTGTTGTGATTGTCTCAGCAGTAACTCAGCTCCAGTTAATACGGGA
This sequence comes from Gigantopelta aegis, assembly GCF_016097555.1. NCBI lineage: Eukaryota > Metazoa > Mollusca > Gastropoda > Neomphalida > Peltospiridae > Gigantopelta > Gigantopelta aegis. Next base: position 52,114,477 of record NC_054710.1, read on the forward strand.
CATGGTTGTGCTGTGATTGTCTCAGCAGTAACTCAGCTCCACGTAATACGGGACATGGTTGTGCTGTGATTGTTTCAGCAGTAACTCAGCTCCAGTTAATACGGGACATGGTTGTGTTGTGATTGTCTCAGCAGTAACTCAGCTCCACGTAATACGGGACATGGTTGTGCTGTGATTGTTTCAGCAGTAACTCAGCTCCAGTTAATACGGGACATGGTTGTGTTGTGATTGTTTCAGCAGTAACTCAGCTCCAGTTAATACGGGACATGGTTGTGTTGTGATTGTCTCAGCAGTAACTCAGCTCCACGTAATACGGGGCATGGTTGTGCTGACTGTGATTGTCTCAGCAGTAACTCAGCTCCAGTTAATACGGGACATGGTTGTGCTGACTCTGATTGTCTCAGCAGTAACTCAGCTCCAGGTAATACGGGCCATGGTTGTGCTGACTCTGATTGTCTCAACAGTAACTCAGAGCTCCAGTTAATACGGGACATGGTTGTGTTGTGATTGTCTCAGCAGTAACTCAGCTCCAGTTAATACGGGCCATGGTTGTGCTGACTCTGATTGTCTCAACAGTAACTCAGAGCTCCAGTTAATACGGGACATGGTTGTGTTGTGATTGTCTCAGCAGTAACACGGGACATGGTTGTGCTGACTCTGATAGTTTCAGCAGTAATTCAGCTCCAGGTAATACGGGACATGGTTGTGCTGTGATTGTCTCAGCAGTAATTCAGCGCCAGGTAATACGTGACATGGTTGTGCTGTGATTGTCTCAGCAGTAACTCAGCTCCAGTTAATATCTGACATGGTTGTGCTGACTGTGATTGTCTCAGCTGTAACTCAGAGCTCCAGTTAATACGGGAAATGGTTGTGCTGACTGTGATTGTCTCAGCAGTAACTCAGAGCTCCAGTTAATACGGGACACGGTTGTGCTGACTGTGATTGTCTCACCAGTAACTCAGAGCTCCAGTTAATACGGGACACGGTTGTGCTGACTGTGATTGTCTCAGCAGTAACTCAGAGCTCCAGTTAATACGGGACACGGTTGTGCTGACTGTGATTGTCTCAGCAGTAACTCAGAGCTCCAGTTAATATCTGACATGGTTATGCTGACTGTGATTGTCTCAGCAGTAACTCAGCTCCAGTTAATACGGGACATGGTTGTGCTGACTGTGATTGTCTCAGCAGTAACTCAGAGCTCCAGTTAATACGGGACATGGTTGTGTTGTGATTGTCTCAGCAGTAACACGGGACATGGTTGTGCTGACTCTGATAGTTTCAGCAGTAATTCAGCTCCAGTTAATACGGGACATGGTTGTGATGTGATAGTTTCAGCAGTAATTCAGCTCCAGTTAATACGGGACATGGTTGTGCTGTGATTGTCTCAGCAGTAATTCAGCGCCAGGTAATACGGGACACGGTTGTGCTGACTGTGATTGTCTCAGCAGTAACTCAGAGCTCCAGTTAATATCTGACATGGTTGTGCTGACTGTGATTGTCTCAGCAGTAACTCAGCTCCAGTTAATACGGGACATGGTTGTGCTGACTGTGATTGTCTCAGCAGTAACTCAGCTCCAGTTAATACGGGACATGGTTGTGCTGACTGTGATTGTCTCAGCAGTAACTCAGCTCCAGTTAATACGGGAAATGGTTGTGCTGACTGTGATTGTCTCAGCAGTAACTCAGAGCTCCAGTTAATACGGGACATGGTTGTGTTGTGATTGTCTCAGCAGTAACACGGGACATGGTTGTGCTGACTCTGATAGTTTCAGCAGTAATTCAGCTCCAGTTAATACGGGACATGGTTGTGCTGTGATTGTCTCAGCAGTAATTCAGCGCCAGGTAATACGTGACATGGTTGTGCTGTGATTGTATCAGCAGTAATTCAGCTCCAGTTAATACGTGACATGTTTGTGCTGTGCTTGTCTCAGCAGTAACTCAGATCCAGTTAATACGGGACATGGTTGTGCTGACTGTGATTGGATTAGCAGTAATTCAGCTCCAGTTAATACGTGACATGTTTGTGCTGACTGTGATTGTCTCAGCAGTAATTCAGCTCCAGTTACTGGGTTCGCAGACCGGTACCGGCCCCCACACAGAGCGAGGTTTAACGACTCAGTGGATAGATGAGAGACTACTACACCCTCTTCTCTTTCACTAATCACTAACAGTTACCAATGAGCCCACTGTCCTGGACAGACAGCCCGGATAGCTGATTTGTGTGCCCGGAACAGTGTTCTTGAACCTAAGTTGGATGTAAGCACGAACGTATGTTGAAATGAACGGGGCGGGACGTAGTCCAGTGATACAGCGTTCGCTCGATTCGCCGTCGGTGGGCCCATTGGACTATTTCTCGTTCCAGCCAGTGCATCAAAGGCCGTGGTATGTTCTACCATGTCGGTGGTATGGTGCATATAAAAGATCCCTTGCTGCTTATCGAAAAGAGTAGCCCATGAAGTGGCGACAGCGGGTTTCCTGTCTCAATATCTGTGTGGTCCTTAACCCTATGTCTGACGCCATATAACCGTAGACACAATGTGTTGAGTGTCGTTAAATAACACATTTCCTTCCTTCATGTTGAAAGGAAAACTAAAGATTCGATGTCTCAGTGAATGTATACTCTTTGTATGCAATATTAAAACTATATATATGGATTTCTTTTAACTTAATCTTCATCGGAGATAATTCCAACATTGATTCACTTATGAGAGCAATTGTCAGAAATCACAAATCAATGGCACCTCGATATTGTCTACAGAACAAGATTGATTAAACATGGAGGATCGAAACACAACACAATAGGTCACTTGAGCATGGGAAACGAAACAACAAGGATGATTGTCGGGTAGAGAGAATGTAACAATAATTAATTCTGAAGACAAAGCTTCACATAACAGAACAGAACAGAACTTTATTTCACTCAGACCGTTCCACAACAGTTGGTGATTTATTTCAATATGGATGAACCAGCGGGAGAAGGCTGATATCCGATAATCAGCTGAACCGAAGACAACACAGAATACTATTTTCTACTCCACTAATGTACATTAACAGAAGTGTTTATAATGGCAACATGCATTTTTATAATGTTTTCCATTTTTAACAAGACACAGTTCGGTGTTTTAGCTATTTTGCTGAACATTATTAAATATCTAGCTGCAAATAATTGCGGTGATAAAACTTTTCGACTATCTCCAGTGTACAGCAATTTGAAACCTGTAGAAATTCCAACGAAAGAACTCAACGTTTCTAGTAGAATGGCATGCTCCACAAAGTGTTACAATGACGTCACGTGTACAGGATTTTTCTACAACGACGACGGCGGCAGATGTTCTTTGTTCAGCGACAGATTTCATTCCTTGACTTTTGTGAACGAGACAGGAACACATGCATACGGTGAGTCACTATTATAGTGTTGTTAAGTACAGACACGTGAAAAGATAGCAATACATACTATTGTCTTCTAAGGCTGTTAAACGTTACACGATCGCCTCATATCACTGTTTATTATCCACACTGTTCAACATAGCCAAATGAATAAAGATCACACAGATCACACGCGTAATATCAACAATATACCATGCATCCACAGATGCTACGGCACATTTCATTGGATAAAAATGAGATTGACCTTACCAAGTGGTTAAGGAGATCGAACTACAAACATTTGTATGTTTCTTTGTTTTGAAAATATACTTTGGCATTTATGATACTAAGGGCTGATTTTTATAAATTTCAGTTAGATTTTTTAAAATATAGGTAGCCTTTTAGCTAAATACCGAGGCATAGTATTAATAAAAAAATAAAAATATATACTTAGTTTCTAATTTTAATTCTTAAACATGTTGTATTAGTCAAAACTATGTTAAAAAGTCAGTCTTTAAAGTATTCTTTAGAAGACTGGAGGGTTTGAGGGTATCTTCATTTATTAATATTAGCCCAGATGTAAATCGCTCGCCTGTTGCACGGACAGTCTATGATCGATCCCCGTCGGTTGGCCCATTGGACTATTTCTCGTTCCAGCCAGTGCACTACAATATATATATATATATATATATCGAATGGCCGTGACATGTGCTATACAATCTAAGGAATGGATCATATAAAATACCCCTTGCTAATAATGGAACTATGTAGTGTCATCTCTCTCTAAGGCTGTATGTCAAAATGACCAACTTTTTGGTATTGAATGGTCGATGATTAATAAATCAATGTGCTCTAGTGGTGTCGTTAAACAAAACAAACTTTGACTTGATTCACAGAAGTCATTCCCGATGTTTCTTCCGACTGCTATGACGTCATTATGAACGGAAGTGATAGCAGTGGAGTTTACGCCATTGTACCACGTGACAACGGCTCACCAATCAACGTCCCTTGTGAAATGTCGTCTGAAGAAAGTTGGTTGGTAAGTGGAGATTTTAATATTCCAACATACAGAGGACGCATAATTTAATGCATCATTACAGATGTGGTTAAAAGAAAGGTCACTGCACAGTAATATACATTTCTCCAGCTAAAACAAGAGCACGTTTATCTTCTTTTTGTTTGTGGCGTTGTTCCTAACGACACTATTTAAACACAGTTTTGAAAATGTCTTTGAGAGGGCTACCTGCGCTGTGCTTTTCATAAACGATGTCGGTTTTCCTAATGATACTGTTTAAACAGTTTTGAAAATGACCTTGAGAGGGCCACCTGCGCTGTGCTTCTCAGAAACGATGTCGGTGTTTCTAATGATACTGTTTAAACACAGTTTTGAAAACGTCATTGAGAGGGCTACCTGCGCTGTGCTTGTCAGAAACGATGTCCGTGTTTTTAAAGCATCATTACTCCTATTGCGTTATATATGTCAATAAAAAAAACCTTAAAACTAAGATTTAAAATTATGAATATTAATGAAAGAAATAACCTACTATCATTCTGATTAACAGTGATTGTAATAGTTTATTGTGGTTGGGATTTGTTTGTCAACCAGAGAGATGCACGCGATATTAGACTGTGATATATCAGATGGTGATAAAAAAAACTGAAATACAATTGTGAAGCTGGATTTGTTTTGTTAACAATACCGGTATTTGACGAAAATACATACGATTTTCAGTGAACATTACAATTATCCATATAATGAGTGTGAAATGGTAACCTTCTAGACAGTATGGTTATCGTTGGGGGAAGGGGGAGGGTGTGGTGAGGTGTGCGTGTGTGCGGGGTATTAACTTATCTTTTGGCGTTGCATTGTTTTACTTGGAATGCAAATCTGCTGCTATTTTTACAATATCGGATGGTGATAGACACCAATGTGGTATGAAATATCAGTTACAGTGACGATATTATAAAGATTAATTCTATATGCGGTAGGTTTATAGTTTGTTTTGTTTTTTGGTTGGGGGGGGGGGGGAACAATATACTAAATGCCAAAAGAAACACAAATGTTAAAAGGACTGTCCACGGTGCTTGAAATGTGTGTGTGTGTGTGTGTGTGGGGGGGGGGGGGTCGTGGGTAACTGTAGTAAATCCGGCGGCAAACCGTACCCCTCCGGAGTGATCCGTAACTAACCGTAGATCGCCACGATTGTTTCCTCGCCGTAGGATCATCGTAGACCCTTCCTTGGGCATCCGTGGTTCACCGCGAGTGTTTATTCCTACGATGACTTACAGTGACTTACAGTGACTAACGGCAGCAGTAAGGTGTCCATAAGGCGCCATCGTAGTGGAACCGTGGGTAACCGTGACAAACCGCAGCACCACCTTCATGGTCTTTGACGACACCGTAGTGGTCGCAGACAGCGCTACGGTGCATCGTAGCCTACCGTGGGGAACCATAGTGGGGTCCGTGGCAATGCCGTGGTCTTCCGTAGTGAAACCGTGGATTACATTGGCTCACCGTATAATAACCTTAGCACCACCGTGTTTTTCGAGCCAGAGCTACAGTAAGCTACAGTTCATAGCCCTGGGACCTACCGTGGGATACCGTGGCCATCATCGGGACAGTGTGACTGGGGCACAAGCAAACGTACTACAGTGATACTACATAATAACTGACGTAAGCATTTAGTCATCAAATAAAAACATTTCAATAGCAATTTTACACTGCAAGCTGTTCAGCATTCAGAAAAGAAAAGAAAAAAACGCTATACATACCATTAACTAAGGTATATTATAACATTATTTAATTGAAATGTCTTCAACTGAATGAAAAGAAACAACCGCTATACATACCATTAACTAAGGTATATTATAACATTATCTAATTGAAATGTCTTCAACTGAATGAAAAGAAACAACCGCTATACATACCATTAACTAAGGTATATTATAACATTCTCTAATTGAAATGTCTTCAACTGAATGAAAAGAAACAACCGCTATACATACCATTAACTAAGGTATATTATAACATTATCTAATTGAAATGTCTTCAACTGAATGAAAAGAAACAACCGCTATACATACCATTAACCAAGGTATATTATAACATTATCTAATTGAAATGTCTTCAACTGAATGAAAAGAAAAAACCGCTATACATACCATTAACCAAGGTATATTATAACATTATCTAATTGAAATGTCTTCAACTGAATGAAAAGAAAAAAACCCGCTATACATACCATTAACTAAGGTATATTATAACATTATCTAATTGAAATGTCTTCAACTGAATGAAAGGAAAAAAACCGCTATACATACCATTAACCAAGGTATATTATAACATTATCTAATTGAAATGTCTTCAACTGAATGAAAAGAAAAAACCGCTATACATACCATTAACTAAGGTATATTATAACATTATCTAATTGAAATGTCTTCAACTGAATGAAAGGAAAACAACCGCTATACATACCATTAACTAAGGTATATTATAACATTATCTAATTGAAATGTCTTCAACTGAATGAAAAGAAACAACCGCTATACATACCATTAACTAAGGTATATTATAACATTATCTAATTGAAATGTCTTCAACTGAATGAAACCGAACAGACAAAGTTGTTGTGATGTGTTGTTGAAGCTGATAGGAGCATCATGCAGCTCGATCGATTTAGCTGCATGGTAAAGTCGTCTGAGGTACAGATGTATCATAGGATAGATTCACTTTGATACTCAGGTTTTTTCCTCCCAGCCACTGATACATCAAAGGCAGTGGTATGTGTCGTCCTGGGTAGTTAAACATACATCTAAAAACACCGTACTGCTTTATTGCTAGGAGTAGATTGTGTTTCCTATATTAAACAAATGTTAAATACGTTGAAAACAATAGTTTAAAATGTGCTGATGTGTGATTAAACACATTTATTTCATTTTTTTATATATGTTTTTGTATTTAATTTTGTCCAACTCTATAATTAATATGATTGTGTCCTATACTCCCACTAGTCCCTGAGACTATGACAGAATTACCAAATGTTTGACATCCAATAGCCCATGATTAATAAATCAATGAGCTCTAGTGGTGTTGTCAAACAAAACAAGTTTCAACACCTAACGTTTCATGGTACTTGTGCATTATTGATTCCTGTCACAAGCGAACATTCATTCACACACGTGCCTTTGTTTCAATACGAAAATAAGGTACAATTTACATGTGTGTGTGCGCGCATGCGTGTGTGTGTGTGTCATAGGTGTCCAAAGTGTGTGGTTGAAGGAGGGCGAGTTAATATATTACTGGAACATCCAGTTGTTGGCATCTTCCGACAGGACTACATTTCTTCTGATCATGTTCAACTGTGAAGTATTTCATTCGTATTCTATCTCTCCAACAAGACCCGCTAGTAGCAGTAGACGTCCTCCTCTCACCATCGTGTAACTTTTATCGATAACTAACTCCTCCTAAATGACGTAATTTAACCAATATTATTAGTTTTTGTGTTGTATTTATCAGTTTGGTAATACCATTAAATCTTCATTTAAAGAAGACAATAACACTGAATGATTGCTGTATTTTAATTTATACATACATATGATAAAAGTGTTACTCTTTACATACTCCTCATGTTTCACAACTCACCCCATATAAACAACCCCTAACACCTGATGTTTCATAACTCACTCCATATAAAGTTGCATAGCCTAATTGTTGAACGGACCCTTGCACGAGGGTCTACCTAATCTGAGAGGTGGGACACAGAACGAATTACTGATTAACGACACCCCAACACCAGCATCTAACTAAATATATATGTTTGTTTTCTGTCTTAATACACAAAAACAAACTCTATTAAAGTTGAGGGTTTATTTGCAGAAACTGGAGTTAAAAGGCTGGAACACACAAGGTAAACAACGTGTAACAATTGGAAACCATCTTAATCTAAAGCTAATCTTAGCTGCTTTATTGAAAAATCTATATAAAATACAAACATCATTAATTTGAATTTATTATTTAAATAAACAACAAGACGTATGTCAGTTTACAAAGCTCCATAATTTTGTCGCTATTAGATAATAATTCATAGAGACAGTTCCGTGTTAAAATTAGAAACTTACTAAATGTGTCTCTGTTAGTCCGTGGATATTGCGAGAGAATCGTAGTGTTATGCAGTATTATATTTTTTAAAAATCAAGGTCAAGGTAGACTTTCTAATTTTCAATTTAAATTACTAGTATTTAATATAAATAAACTTATTGCTATTAATTTGTGGAGACTACCCCAGGTCATCTACACAAAAGATACAAATACCATTTAGTTATATAAACAATGACAGGTGATTATACTTTGCTGTTTTATCTTCTTTAGGGGTAGCTCTTCCTTTGTGTGTTTGCGTCTGTATGTATGTGTTGTGTGTGTGTGTGTGTGTGCGTGTGTGTATCTCCACGTGTGTGTGTGTGTTTGTGTGTGTGAAGGGGGGGGGGGGGGTGCAGATTGTTTGCAGCCCTCGGGGAAATCAATATATTAACGTTTTTTTGTTTAGTTTTTTTGTTACCATGGTTACACCCAAATATTAAAAGGATGTAGATTTGTTTTCCATTTCATGCAATTATTCATACTAAACTTGATTAGTTTTACGGGGGGGGGGGGGGGTGCAAACCTTTGGAAATTCCACATATTAACCCCCTTTTTTAACAACGTTACATCCAAAAATTCAAAAACGTAGATTTTTCTCCATTTCTTGTAAAGTATTCATACAAAAAGAATGTTAATTTTGCTTGTGCCTATGTTTATTCATGAGGTAGGTATCATCCAGTGCGATACACCGTATGCAGTGGCTGCCATCTAAAAAATGTGTAACCATGAACAATGAAGCTAAGAAAGCAATGGCTATACACAATGACATTTTCCATTTTTAGACTGAATGTAGTATATAATAATGTTAATAGTGGCATGTAATACACACACACACACACACACACACACACACACACACACACACACACACACACACATATATATATATATATATATATATATATATATATATATATATACTTTAAAATATGTACACAAAAATACAAACACTATTTAGTTAAAGAAACAATGAAAGGTAAAATACTGGAACTAGTCTGGGAGCCATAGGCTGATTTGGGGGGTGACCTGGATTTGCCGAATATTTTTTGTTCTTTAATGGTTTGTGTTGATTTGATGTGTGTGTTTGGGGGGGGGGGGGGGGGCACTGTTTACAAATTGTTAGGTAGGTATTCACCCTTTCCTAGTCACACCACACTCGTCTGATATGGGATGCAAACGCACATAAATAGATTTGCATTGAGTAGGATGAAATGATTAAAACAAAATTAATAATAATTATAAAATCTTGGCTCCCGGACTAAGCCCACAGAATATAACAATAAACCATGTAAACCACCTAAACAATATGTAACAATAAAAACTCTAGCTATACAGTAAGAAAACAATGGATATACGTCATGAAATTTGTAAAATTCAGTTCGCATGTAGAATATATGTCGAATTTTGGCATGTAACCGTTCATATATAGTTTGATAAACAAAACGCAATGTATGCTGTGTTTATATAAGGGAAATTGAATTGTGTCGAACTAGTAAATAGTGAAACAATTCAATAGAAATCAGTACGGTTAACTAGCATTCTGAGAGTAATAATAAAAAAAACAGTCCGGAAAAATAAATTTCATATTCCTAAGTTCAAGGACCATAACTACGTCAAAAATGGGCATATTGCCATGAAAGTCACACTTGGTCTCCAACAATACATTCACTTCAACTTATTTTCGTGCTTATATCCATAATTAAGGTTCAAGCTCGCTGTCCTGAAGGCAAACCTCAGCTATCTGGGTTGTCTGTTCAGGACAGTGGGTTAGTTGTTAGTTGCTTGATGGTTAGTGAGAGAGAAGAGAGTGTAGTGGCCCTACACCTATACCCATTGAGTACATGATAAAGCTATACCCGAACTTTCAGCTCAATAGCTCAAGGCCTTCTAAAAAAAACAGTCTGGTTTTTCGTTTGTTGCATCTCCGAAGCTCAAGGGCTAGAACTCCGTAAAGAAACAAAGACGACAAAAAGAAATTGTTGAATTGATAGGTTTTATTTATGGTGCAGAATCGAACTGAGTAGATTTGAGTTGAATTGATAGAACAAAAATAACTTAGTTGATTAAAAAAAAAAAAAAAAACATAAATTAAAAATAAAAATAAAGAAAATTAAAATTAAAATTAAAATAAAGAAAAAAAGACAAGAAAATAAAATACTGCACAAAAACATTAAAAATCGTAAACCATGTTAAAAATGCGCTGTCAAACTTACAGAATGACAGCTGCCATTAACTTCTTCTTTCATACACTTCTCCATTAAACACTCTACAATATGCCCATACTAATTAAAGTAGAACTGTTTAATTTATTAGTAGAACAAACCATTTGGGCATCCTTTGTGGACCATCTCGTTCCACCCAGTGTGGAACAACTGGCCAAAGGCCGTGGTATGTGCTTTCCTGGTTGTGACAAAGTATAGATACAAGATTTCTTGCTGTATTTAGACAATGTGCTGGGTTTTCTCTGATGACTATGTGTCAGAATTACCAAATGTTTGAATCCAATATCCAGTGATTAATAAATCAATGTGCTCTAGTGGGTGAGTAAAATTACATATTAAATACATGTTCGCCTTCAGAGTACCAGCGTCTGAATATCTAATATGTTTCATTTTGCTTTGTAATATAGATGTTTTGGTATGCACGCAATTATTGGAAGGTAAAATCTGGTTTGGGCCGTTTCAAAAATTAGAACAACTAACACCTTGTTAAACTAACACCTTGTTATTAGAGAAGCTGATATTATAAACACGAACATATATTAATACATAATTGTAGCTATCGAAAATACTGTACAAATGAAAAACATGATACATACATATGAACACAATGAATGGAACAGACAATGTAAAGTTCTGCCATTAATGTTCGTGTACTGATTTAACGATTATAAATACGAATTCAGATGAACCTATCTACCTTCGGTGTTCCAGCATTTAATATATAGTGGATAATTTTTAAGCAACTTTTAACAAATTATTATTTACACAAAATGTATTTATTTTATTTATTTATTATTATTAATGTGTGTTTGTGTGTGCGCGCGCGCGCACGTGTGTGTGCGTGTGTTTCTGTGTGGAAATCTTATAAGAGTAATTTTAACATTATTCATTATAACTATTAACTAGCCATTTATAATGTGTTATTAATATTACTATCTACATGTACATATGCATTAATATTAAATGTATCATCATCTACATTATTTGTATAAGTATTACTATTACTATAATCAGCATACTACCGAAATGTGTATGTACTCCTAGTATTTAGCGTGTATAATTTAATTCATCTTCTGTGAGGCGATGAATCAGGGCACCACAACCATGGCATCGTTAAAATGAGCTGGGGACAATAAAATATTTTTAAAAAGAACAAAAAAAGTAACTTTATTAATATTAAAAAAATAATAATAATAATTCCAAAAAAAAAAATCATTATACAGTTCGTCTGTTAGGCCTACCTACCGTTTGATGTAAACAAACTATATTTATTTTTCACAACTAAACTGTTAAACTAGTGAAATGCTGCTATGGTACTGGAAATGTAGTGTAATACGTATTGTGGGAAACAGCCAAATATAAAATAATACTGGAACACTCAAAAGTAGCATAATCTGAAACACTGAAAACCATATGTAAACCATATTAATCTGATGTAACCTTGTCTACTGATACAGTTTTATAGGTATCAGAAAAACGCAAGCCAGAACTTGGGAATTCTAGCGTTACCGTCACTTTCTCTTCCGTACGGACAAATGCAGTGTTATCAGCTTGATGTTCTTCTTTAATAGTAAGTTCCTTCTGCACAACTTCTTCTTCAGCGTTCGTCTTTGTTTTCCTGTAAATTAATATAATCTATGATTAATAGCTATAATAAAATAGTTAAAATAGTTATATTTCATTTAGTGTTCTCATAACATCATTATCAAATTGTGTTAATACAAAATGTTGCATTGGTTAATTGGGCTTCCATTTTTTAGAAGACTGACAACTGCCAACTGACACTTTTGTGTATTTTAAATATCTTAAAGGAACAGACCGTAGTTTAAAAAATACTAAGGACTATGTTTCACTATTAAAATAGTTTATGATCACTAAAATAAAACATTACTTATATTTTATATTTAGATTATCCAGAAATGTACAACGTCACAGACTTTTGTTTGACTATGTTGTAACGTTATCCAAAAGTATTGCACCTTTGCAAATTAACCAAACATAGTGTCCATTTTTACGGGTTGAAACTAGGGTCTGCACCTTCAAGTAACACAAACTAAAAGTTACCGTCATTTCACTAGTTGTTCGTAACTGGCACACATACATTACTATGCTCCTTATATACAGCAAGCAATGTTCATTTTTTGGCAAGTTCTATAGTATGCGACACCAGCAATATTTTGTTACAAGAGCACATGCCAAAATAAACCAAATGTTTATAACTGCGTTTAAGAGTGAATTAAAAAAAAAAATTAACAAGACGGTATTACCCCCCCCCCCCCCCCACACACACACGTAACAATAATAATAATAATAATAATAATAATAATATATTATGTGGTTACGCCAGTTTTTTCGTGATCGCAGAAAACTATCTTTTTTATATTAGCTCCCCCCCCCCCCCAAAAAAAAAGAAGAAACAAAAGAAACAAAAACAACAACAACAAAAATAATAATAAACAAAAAACAAACACATTTTTTGTTATCCTTATCCCTTAGCTACGGTAAGTTCTAGAAACTGGAGCCTCCTACAACACAGTTCTAAATAAAAATAACTATGTGGAAATTTCAATTCATCCAAGCTGCGAAGCGCGTGATTGCATCCGAAAACATACTCTGTCAAAAAAAAAATAGGTAATAGGGAAAGAAGAAAAGTGTTTGATTTTACAAAATATCGGTGTGTTTTTTTACAATGTTGCTGAATGACCATGTTTGTTAATGTTCCTGGAATGGGACAGCATGCCCAAATACACCCTAAAACAAATTTAATGCACGTTCTGGCACCTGTGCGACAATTGCAGGAAATCGGCATGAAATTGTCAGATTCTGGCGAATGCACGTGAAAGTCGGGGGAAATATTGGGGTAGTGATGAGTATTTAAAGCTGCAATGCTCGCAATGATGACTCATTTCCATTTCGACGTAGACGAGTTACAATATGCCAATACTAAGCCTGCAACTCAGGACACAATATCAGACGAGTCAGTGAACACAAAACAGGTGGGTTTTTTTTTTTGGGGGGGGGGGGGGGGTGGGGATTTTTTTTTTTTTTTTTGGTGGTGGTGCGGGGGGGGGGGGGGGGTGTTGGAGATTGCCGAAACAATTTTAAAATGTGTTCATTGCTCAAATAAAATCTAACTTGTATTCGGTGTATCAAAAATACAAACGAATACTGGTACTGGACACAATACAGACTGTTAAAGTTACATTCTCTGGTTACCATATTATAAGCTCATGTATAAATATGAAATACAAGCTCAAATGCACTTTTAAAAAACTCATGTATGTTCGCTATGAACGGAGATCGTCAAAAGTATACGCTCGATTCGTCGCCCGTGCCGCCATAGCTCGGCAAAGCACAAATGACAGACTGTTGTCAGTTTCAGTGAACACGTGCGTTTGCCGATTTCAAATTGTAGGGTTCGTCTCAAAAAATTAAAATAGAAATCTTGCGCTGTACGAAGAACGTTCGGTTGAGGATACAGTACTAGAGTGTTTCGTTAACAGCGGTTTGATCTTGACAAAGTATTATCGACAATCGTACCTTCTTATTTCAGAATTAATATTTTATAAAGTGTTAGTAGAACTTTCAAAGTTTAGTTTGTATACTAGTAACACATTAATCATGTATATATTTTTAAAATAAAATATATACTAAAGTAGACAATGCACATTTTCACTTCTTAATTTTAAATGTTAAAATCGACAAAATAAATATAAATGTTCTTTCGTTTGGAAAGGGTAAAGTTAGTAGGGGGTTGTTTAACGACATCAAAGTCAGAGCATATTGATTTAATAATCATCCGACGCCATACAACCGTAAATAAAATGTGTTGAGTGCGTCGTTAAATAAAACATATCCTATCCTTCCTTTCATCTGCTGTTGGATGTCTAACATTTGGTAATTTTGACACTTAATGTTAGAGAGGAACCGGGTGCATGTGCAGGGGGAGGGTATTGGAGGTCGAAACCCTTACTTGTTCAAGCTTAAACAGAATTGAAATGTATTTTCTGGGGGACCATGGCCCCATATAGACTTCGCTCAACATAGTCTATAACCCCAATCCCGCTGAAATCCCTGCACACGCAAGGGACCGTTTATATATACCATCCCACAGACAGGATATCACATACCATGGTCCTTTATATACCCGCCGATGGGGATCGATCCTAGACTGACCGCGCATTTCCAAAAAAACCACCTTTTTAGGTCTAAGTAATGAATAAAAATAACATATAGTCTTAAAAAATGTTACGTAAATCGAACACAGTACCCTCTTCCTCTACCCCTAGAGCGTTACGTAATTAGTAACACCCCTTACATGTAACGCGTATGCCAACAGCTGGCCACTGTCAACATTTCAAGGCAAATCCCCCACCCACCGACCCCTGGAAAGGTGTTGTATCCTCAATGGATATAAATATGTTTTGGAGATACGTGACGACCCCTCAATTAAAACAGTTAAATTTGTTCAAAAATTGCGATTCCCAGTCTGGAGCTCCACGCGGTAAGACGTGTTTGTTTCGTTTGTGCACACTGCACGTGCTTTCGTGTGCTCGACTTGTGGTCCTTCATTTGGTTGTTTTTGTCAGCGAAATGAAGTTTTCTACTGGGATCTATGCGGCCATTGGAACTGACTGAACGCTGGAACGCTCCTCGTTTCGACAGCCTGCACCACCAGGTTGGATTCTTTTTTAGCGAGATTCCTTGCCTCCACGTCATTTCTCCGTCTGACTGTCGACTTGTTTTTTTTTCGTGACTCGTATGACGGCGATTCTGCAGAACGCCACGGTTGTTCGCGTTTAGTCTCTACATGTCCGAGCCTGTCCTAGCAGCACTGGAAGATTGACCGCCCCACTCTAAGAATAAATAGGAAGAGGGGTCAGTCCCTACTACTCTTTTTCTAGACTTTACCTTGCTTTATAGTGATACCATCTCGTATCCTTCGGAGTCGGGCCTGTCCGCACCACTATACCAACCCACGACGACTGGACTATACCCTAGTCTGATACTCTCTCTCGTTCAGACGGATCCGGCTTCTCAAGATCTGTATTTCAGCACAGCACTACACCTTCAACGTCTATCGACTGTCAATCTAGGGGTTTTCTTGACGGGATGCAACCCATCTAGTCCCTTTAAGCTGTGTACCCAAACGACCTTAACGAGGCCACTCGCGTGGACATATCGATCCACTTTTGAAATACTGGCTTTGTGTTAAATTTGTTCAAAAATTGCGAAATCTCACGTGATCTCTTGTTGGGGAATTCCACACTTGTGATAAGCCAATGAATACCGAGATCGGTAGGAGCCCGTCAAAAGTGTCCCACTTTTGAAATACTGGCTTTGTGTTTGACCTGGATAAGCCAGCGTAGTGAAACCAATGCGGGGTGCGGCGTCATATATGCACCAAACGTAATTGGATTGTTTGTTCTATATGCTTAAATAATAAAAATATTCCGAATACTGTCGCTTTAAGGCAGGTGACCGTTGATTACAGGTGACCGCTAGGACAGGTTTGAATGTATATATATATATATATATATATATATATATATATATATATATATATATATATATATATACATACACACACACACACACACACACACACACACACACATATCACACACACACACGTGCGCGCATACACAGTGTGGACTCTGTCCACACCGGCATCTATCTAAACTGGCATTATGTGTAAACCGATACAGTTTTAAAGTCCCGCTCAGCTACCGTTAATTTATTAGGGGAAAATGTGTCGACACCGGATGCCTTTTTATAACGGACGTCGGATGCAAATTCAAGAACAAAAGAACATTTCATGTAGTAATTAGCTCTGTCTACACCGGCGCGCGATCTTTCTCCTACACTGACCAAACCGGCATGCGTTCATTTTTAAACAATGGCGGCCGTTCCTCAGTAATTAGGACACCACAGAACATGTTATGAAATAATCGCGCCTCTTTGAAAGCTTAACAATGAACACCACCTGTAGTAACGGGTGTAGGTAGCAAGATAAATCGTATTATTATTTCTATGTGTTCATACCTGCATTGCATCTGTCTAAAACAATAAATTCAGATCCCTATTTTATGTGATATTAATAAATAAAATAATGTCATTTATTCTGCTTGTTGTTTTAAATGCGTTCCGATCTGCAGACATATTTTTATTACAGTCAAATGTTAATATCCCACTTTCAAAAGTCGGGAATGAACTTGTGTCCTGCTTTTCACAGGTAGGTATCTAACTATGTTAATGCATAAATGTGATAAGACCAAAATGTCCAAACTAGCGTCCGTTAAGAATCAGCTGTTTGTCGAAAAGTCATTCTCTGCTGTCGGTATGTTGACCTACTAACAGTTTTTTCCCCAAGCGTTTTACAAAAAGTCAGTTTGTTAATAACTGGGATGGTATTTTTGTTTTTTGTTTTTAATACTGAAATGTTTATGTATTTGTTTTATATACTGTGTATTAATAATGTGCCATACGCGTGAACCTTTTAAACCAAATCAAGCCATGCATTTCGTTAAAAGAATACAACATTTATTATTTATACGAGCAAACATCGGAAATGCTAGATCAATGGAAATTCGATCTTTACTTAAGAAGGTGATATGATTAGATGTGTAGAATTGAACAATGGTAAATAGCTCGTCACGTGGAGTATTGTTTTAAATTGATTAAACCAGCGGGTTAAAGCAGGAATCGACATTTAATAGAAGAACTTTCTACGAGCAATATTATTTCGTTTGGAAAGGGTAAAGTTGGGGGGGGGGGGGGGGGGGTTAACGACATCAACGTTAGAGCATATTGACGCCATACAACCGTAAATAAAATGTGTTGAGTGCGTCGTTAAATAAAACGTATCCTATCTTTCCTTCCATCTGGAATCGGGTGCATGTGCAGGGGGGGGGGGGGGGGGGTGTATTGGAGGTTGAAACCCTTACTTGCCCAAGCTTAAACAAAATTGAAATGTATTTTCTGGGGGAGCATGGCCCCATATAAACTTCGCTCAACACAGTCTATAACCCCAACCCCGCTGAAATCGTTGGACACGCGCCTTGGAAACTCGCTACATATTTTCTTTTAGCAAGGGATTCGTTTATATGTACCATCCCACAGACAGGATATCACATACAATGGCCTTTTATATACCCGCCGATGGGAATCGATCCTAGACTAACGGCGCATTTCCAAAAAACACCTTTTTAAAAATAAAAATAACATACCCGGTATAGTCTTGAAAAATGTTACGTAAATCGAACACAGTACACTCTTCCTCTACTCCTAGAGCGTTACGTAATTAGTAGCACCCCGTTACGTGTAACGTGTATGCCAACAGCTGACCACTGTCAAAATTTCAAGGCAAATCCCCCACCCACCGAACCCTGGAAAGGCGTTGTACCATACCTCTATGGCTCTATGGATATAAATATGTTTTGGAGATATGAGACAACCCCAATATCAAGACAGTTAAATTTGTTCAAAAACTGCGAAATCTCACGTGATCTCTTGTTGGGGAATTTCCACACTTGTGATAAGCCAATGAAAACCGAGATCGGTAGGAGCCCGTCAAAAGTCTCCCACTTTTGAAATACTGGCTTTGTGTTTGACCTGGATAAGCCAGCGTAGTGAAACCAATGCGGGGTGCGGCGTCATATATGCACCAAACGTAATTGGATTTTCTGTTCTATATGCTTAAATAATAAAACAAAATAAAAATACTGTTAAATTACATTACGGTAACTATCAAACGCTACTGTAGTCTTTTGTCTTTTGATATCCAATGTGCAGAATAATTTCCTCTTGTTTTTTCAGTGTGTGAAAAAGTGTGCATTTTGAAATAGCGCAGCTGGGTACTGTAAACCATAGTAGGTTACAAGAAAATAAAGAGGGGTGCAGAAAAATAAATAAAAATGACGGCAAAACGCAAAAGCAGGGTGGCAAAATAGAGCAGCAAGAAGAACACTGATCATTATCAAGCCAATGTGTGATTAGTGTGGATTAGAATCATAAATTGTATAGTTAGCATTAGGTCTGCATATATGTATTGGTGAATTCGGTTCAGTTAGGAACGAATGCCAATGGAACTACAGCACAGATCGCTGTTCGGTGCACTAAATATTCAAGTATATCGTTATGGAACTACAGCACAGATCGCTGTTCGGTGCACTAAATATTCAAGTATATCGTTATGGAACTACAACACAGATCGCTGTTCGGTGCACTAAATATTCAAGTATATCGTTATGGAACTATAACACAGATCGCTGTTCGGGGCACTAAATATTCAAGTATATCGTTATGGAACTACAACACAGATTGCTGTTCGGTGCACTAAATATTCAAGTATATCGTTATGGAACTACAACACAGATTGCTGTTCGGTGCACTAAATATTCAAGTATATCGTTATGGAACTACAACACAGATTGCTGTTCGGTGCACTAAATATTCAAGTATATTGTTATGGAACTACAACACAGATCGATATTCGGTGTACTAAATATTCAAGTTTATCGTTACACCCCTAACAGGTTAACATGGGATGTGTTTATCAACACAAATGCTATACCATCCTAGTACTTTATTTTTCACAGAACCTGACAACAAATGCAACAATTATAGCCGCAGTCAGTCAAGTGAATAGAATACACACATTTGCATTACCTTTGGGGTAGTGAACGTTCTAAAAGGTCCGGATGCCGTCATTTGTCTATACAGGTGTTAATCTCTATTTTAAAAATTAACAAACTGAACTATTAAAATAATAATAATAATAATAATAATAATAGTAATAGTAATAAATAGTAATAGTAATAGTAATAGTAATAATAATAAATAAATAAATTAAGAAACAGAACTTGTCCATTCTCACAAATAACTGAAGCAGGTTTGCATTTCAATATACATAATAATACACCATCATCGCCAAAACATTGCATCAGCTTACACATCACTGGCATTTCAATATGCATAATAATACACCATCATCGCCAAGTCATTGCATCAGCTTACACATCACTGGCATTTCAATATGCATAATAATACACTATCATCGCCAAGTCATTGCATCAGCTTACACATCACTGGCATTTCAATATGCATAATAATACACCATCATCGCCAAGTCATTGCATCAGCTTACACATCACTGGCATTTCAATATGCATAATAATACACCATCATCGCCAAGTCATTGCATCAGCTTACACATCACTGGCATTTCAATATGCATAATAATACACCATCATCGCCAAGTCATTGCATCAGCTTACACATCACTGGCATTTCAATATGCATAATAATACACCATCATCGCCAAGTCATTGCATCAGCTTACACATCAGTCTTTGCATCAGCTTACACATCACTGGCATTTCAATATGCATAATAGTACACCATCATCGCCAATTAATTGCATCAGCTTACACATCACTGGCATTTCAATATGCATAATAATACACCATCATCGCCAAGTCTTTGCATCAGCTTACACATCACTGGCATTTCAATATGCATAATAATACACCATCATCGCCAAGTCTTTGCATCAGCTTACACATCACTGGCATTTCAATATGCATAATAATACACCATCATCGCCAAGTCATTGCATCAGCTTACACATCACTGGCATTTCAGTATACATAATAATACACCATCATCGCCAAGTCATTGCATCAGCTTACACATCACTGGCATTTCAATATACATAATAATACACCATCATGGCCAAGTCATTGCATCAGCTTACACATCACTGGCATTTCAATATACATAATAATACACCATCATCGCCAAGTCATTGCATCAGCTTACACATCACTGGCATTTCAATATACATAATAATACACCATCATCGCCAAGTCATTGCATCAGCTTACACATCACTGGCATTTCAATATATATAATAATACACCATCATCGCCAAGTCATTGCATCAGCTTACACATCACTGGCATTTCAATATACATAATAATACACCATCATCGCCAAGTCATTGCATCAGCTTACACATCACTGGCATTTCAATATACATAATAATACACCATCATCGCCAATTAATTGCATCAGCTTACACATCACTGGCATTTCAATATACATAATAATACACCATCATCGCCAAGTCATTGCATCAGCTTACACATCACTGGCATTTCAATATACATAATAATACACCATCATCGCCAAGTCATTGCATCAGCTTACACATCACTGGCATTTCAATATACATAATAATACACCATCATCGCCAATTAATTGCATCAGCTTACACATCACTGGCATTTCAATATACATAATAATATACACAATCATCGCAAAGTCATTGCATCAGCTTAAACATCACTGGCAGAAACCGAAAAGGATGGTGGGACATATAATTCACAATCAATATTTACCAAATAATCAACATTTTGAATAATAATATTGGTAATTCGGTATTATGACCACTCCACTATTAAGACCAATTTTAATCATTCCCGATGATGGTCTATATATATATATATATATATATATATATATATATATGTGTGTGTGTGTGTGTGTGTGTGTGTGTGTGTGTGTGTGTGTGTATTCACCCATGCATGTATTCGTCGTGCCTGTGTGATTTAATTACCTCTTGTACACCACCCACACAACAGGAATACTAAATAGCAGTAAAGCACCGATGATGATTGCCGATATAGCACCTGTACTTAAGGCAGCCATGCGCTCTGGATCATCTACAAATATACAACATCACCAATTATTACAACAATATTATTCACTGCTATAATCAGGAACGGCGGCAGTAAGTAGACCTTGGTGGGGGGGGGGGGGGGGTGCAAAGCAAAGTTTATAGGGGGTTCGAGGATATTTCGAAAACTAGATGTCCTGCAATTGAATGTCCTGCATTCTATATGTAAAATTCATATCTGCAATAAAATTTACTACCAATAATATTTTTGATTTATAATTATTATTACCCCCTTAGCCCCCCACACATACACCCCTGACATGCCGTGCCTGATAATGTTTTCGCCTATACCACCGATGTCTGCACAAATCAAAGGTATGTTTTGACAAGCAAAGACTGCTGTAGATATTCTGCGCAGACACACACACACAGATGTATCTTGAACAACAAATATACTGAAGGTGACTAAAGGTAGAATAGCAGTTAAATCAAATCACAATACACACACACACACACACACACACACACACACACACACACAGACAGACACACAGTCACACACACACAGTCACACACACACACACACACATGCACATTATTTATAAACCAATACTTAAGATTATTTGTAGTATACATGGTGGACATTTAGTGAGGAGATGAAGGATATATGACTATTCTGCATGGCCAGATTTTCCTCCCAGTAGAACGTAGGCTAGGGCAGTGTTGTCACCCTATATGTATCTGTACCATGACCTGTTAAAATGTTTCTAATAAGTAAAATATAATACTTACAAAGCACCGTCAGTACGAACTGGTCACTTATAGTTTTAGGTATAGCAGAGTTGGTCACTGTACAGCTGTAGACATTTCCATCCTGATTCCTGTTGATGTCTGTCAGGTTTAACAGAGGACTTGTTGTGATTTGATTATCACCCAGAGTCCAGGCGTAGTCACATAGCGGGTTACAGTCAGTAGTGCAGTCCACAGTCAGGTCTTGTCCTTCTTCAACATTTGAAGAATAGCTGAAATCTACACTGCTAAGATCTGGGCCATCTGACAAAAACGAATCATAATAATAAACAATAAAAGTAAAATGTGCTATCAAAATATGGACTGTACCAAATGATTTTGACAATTATGGGCTCACTGTCGTTTTTTTTTTTTTTTTTTTTTTTTTTTTTTTTAATTGGCTAAATGTTGGCTAACTGTTAACTGCCTTTTAAAATGCACAGTCACGTGAACTGATGTTCCCAAAATTATAACTAATATTGGTCACCACACCAGAGCTTATAACAAACTATAATAAACTACATGTAATAAGCTATCACCTGAACTATGATGTAGCGATATGGCGTTTGGGACTAGTTTTTAGAAAGAAAATTAGGAAAGTGTTCACGTGAAGAATACGTTTTCTTTTATTAATCTGCTAATCTGATATAGCAAATGTATAATTTTCATAATTACTAAAATTAAAAGGCTGTTTACAATCATTTTAAAATGTTTGCTGATCATAACAATAAAAACAAAGAAGTAGTTATTGATTTGTAAAGATGGATTTTTTTTTTAATCACATTTCATATCATCGGAATTAAATGGGCCCCACTAAATATCATAATGCACTAACATTTACTGACAAAAAATGTGAGCAATTAAGTGCAATTATTTCGTTATAAATAATTTGACCACCATCTTAGTCATATTTTGAGCCTGGTTTCAAACTGCCGCGAAAAACATGCCAAAACATATTGTTCAGTGTATATAAAACATTTGAGGCATTCTTCTCCGGGGTTTAATACTCAATGATCAATTCTGATGATCAACCTAGCTTACATTCTAGGTGATATTCAGAAACTAGAGTAGTAACTGAATTGGTTACGATTGATATGTACCACATAACCTACTTATTTTGATTATATTCGTCTGAACGTGATGAATAAAAAAACACGCACAATTGTTCAGGAGATTTCTGATTTATTATTATTATTATTATTAGGGGTCGCATTTAAACTTCTTACAGAAAAAATATGATATATTGTAAAGAATGCGATGCATTTTTGAAAGTATTAATACTACTAATAATAATAACAATTAAAATATGGATGGTTAAAAAAACAAAAACATGTGTCATCTTGTGTGTTTTTTCCCCCACTGTGTTAACCTTTTTTTTTTTTTCTTCTTCTTTTTTTTTAAGCGGGAGAGAGGTGATGTAACTATTTTAGTGTTTCATTTGTTACATGTAGACACACGCACTTTCATATATAGCGGTAGTGTATACTAGTTAGTATTTAACTGACCTATTCAACTTGTTTATCAGTATTCAAGGTCATAACGTAAACATGGATTTTCTACAAAGTACTTGACAACGTAGAACATTCTAGAATAATGATGTAACAGATCGATTGAAGCTCGTGGACTGTTCTAGAAGGAGAAGATCGAACAAAGTTATAGAGCCTGTGTGATGGCATGTACATTATGATTGGCTAGATATCCTTCTAGAATATCAGTGCACTATAAATAAGAGAGTTCGTCAATCAGTGAGGCCGTTCATCTTGAATCCATTGCAGTTCAGAGTTGGATCATCATAAATTCACCACAAGTATAACGTGAGAGCATTTGAGATGAAGGAAGAAGGTTGTTGCTTTATGTGATTTGAGTTGTACTCCAACTGGTATATTCTAACTTTGAGCTGTACTCCAACTGGTATATTCTAACTTTGAGCTGTACTCCAACTGGTATATTCTAACTTTGAGCTGTACTCCAACTGGTATATTCTAACTTTGAGCTGTACTCCAACTGGTATATTCTAACTTTGAGCTGTACTCCAACTGGTATATTCTAACTTTGAGCTGTACTCCAACTGGTATATTCTAACTTTGAGTTGTACTCCAACTGGTATATTCTAACTTTGAGTTGTACTCCAACTGGTATATTCTAACTTTGAGCTGTACTCCAATTGGTATATTCTAACTTTGAGTTGTACTCCAACTGGTATATTCTAACTTTGAGTTGTACTCCAACTGATATATTCTAACTTTGAGCAGGGACACATATCTTCTTTTGTTTGCTTTATTGTTGCCTTCGCTTGCTATTGTTTCAGAAGTAACATCTTATGACGTCACGCTCTATGGCCGCCAATAGTACATGAGTGGCTGTTAGGTAACATTTATCTTAGACTTTGTTTCAAAACTGATTAACGAGTAAAAGCAAGTTGCATATGTTTATAAACGAGTTACAACATCAATGTTATCTAACAGACACGAAGGTTGTATACTATTTTTTACAAATCACCAAAAACAATGTTTAAATGAAATTAAAACATTGTTTTCCAATTCAAACATTTGTCATAAAGTAATTAGAGAATTAACTTATAGGTTACAAAGCTAAATGTATCACTATCTATTGTGTCTATTTGCGTGAATGGTATGGCTGTGGCGACTGGGTCATCACCTAGGAGCAGCCAGTCGATAGGGGATGGGATTTAGCTCAGTCAGTTGAGTGCGCTCTCGTGGTGCTTGCTTCGCAGGATCAAAACACCTTGGTCAATGCATTCAACTGATTTTGTTTTCATTCCAACCAATACACCACAGATGGTCAAAGGCCGTGATATGTGCTTTCCTGTCTGTGGGAAAGTACATATAAAAGATTCCTTGCTTCATTAGGAAAAATGTAGCGGGTTTCTTCTGATGATTACGAGTCAGAATTACAAAATGTTGGACATCAAACAGCTGATGATTAATTAATCGATATACTCTAGTGGTGTTATTATATAAAAAAAAACACACACACAAAAACAAAACAAAAAAACAACAAAACAAACCCCACATTTTAAATCAATAATACACGATGGAGCTGAATATGGTCAGGTTTTGTCTGTTTTCATGTGCACATAAAGAAAACAAAGAAATAACAGTTAAACTGTGTAAGGTCTATTACAGTGTACACGGCACTATAAGCATAGTGTTTAAAATTGAAATTCTTCGTCTACTCTTATAATTCGAAGCAACTGTGTAATCAACGTTAGTCGGTTGGTGCAAACCGATTAAAATTTATGGTTGATGATGATATTCCAACAGCAGTCTGCTATCGGCGTGTAAATGATGTTCTCACCGATGGATATTTAACAAAACTAAATATTTTTATATACGTATATAGTCCAAAGTCTAGAGCATATAAATATATCAATAAATAAATTACTCACAGTAAACTGGTAGGCTAATTTTCTCACTGATTGTGTTAGCTGTATTCAGTCCACAAAACCAGAGTATGGCATCACGTTCCGCAGCTCTGTTGATGTTTAAAATATAGTTCTTGGTGGTGGACGAGTTGCTGTGAGTTCCATTCCCACATGATACAGAGTAACCTTTTAGAGGTGAAGGAATAAACACGGAACATGAACCACCGTCCTGTAGGAGACTAATAATTGAACCAAGTAATGTATTCTGATAAAACGTCACGTAATCAATCAGACCAGCCGCCTGTGTGACTATGCAGGTGAATGTAAACGACTCGTTCAACACTGCATGGGAGGAAGATCCAGAGAGAACCACTGATACACCTAGTTTAAAAAAAGAAAAAAAAAAAAAAAAAAAATAAGAAACATTCAGAAAAAAAAAAAAAAAAAAAAAACCCACTACCAAGTGATGCAGTTATAACAAAAGCAATTAACAAGTTAACAACGAGCATACAAAGAAATGTTTTACGTACCGACACAGACAACCAATTTTATTTACGGTTATATAGTGTTGGATTTATGGTTAAGGATGAGAGAGGTAATCCGCTCCTGCCACTCCATTGCATGGGCTACTCTCTCGATTAGAAGCACCAAACTGGATTAGGGATTAATCACGGCTCATGATAGTCGCGGATTTATGTTAGAAGTCCATTTAGCAAAATCAAGAGGAGTAATTTTCATTTTTTGATTTTGATAAAAAAAATAAAATTCTTTTATCATTTTGCTAAAAAAATTAATTAGTGTTTTTAACGTAGACAAAGTAACAAACAAGTTGTAGACAGTAAAACAGCCGATTAGCAAGTAAATTGCTTCAAATTATTCTATACAATGAACATATAATGAATATAATTCAATAGCCGACACGTTGTCTAATGTAGAGCCATGTATATTATTAATAAATTTATATTATTGTACATGTAGGTTTTAAAAAAAAAGATAAAAAAAGTAATATAGATTTCTTGATTCTGCAAATACAATAACTGATACCTGTTTACAGAGATACATTTGGCACAAGGGAAATAACTTCAAGTTCCAGCAAATTTGTTTCAGTCATTTTCTTTTTTAATTTTATTTATCAATTTATTTTAAACCGAATACATGCCAAACTAGTTTACTTACAGCTTACTTCTTATTATCACGGTGAATTTACTAGATTTAACGTCTGACGAATACATGTCAAACTAGTTTACTTACAGCTTACCTCTTACTATCAAGGTGAAGTTACTAGATTTAACGTCTGACGAATACATGTCAAACTAGTTTACTTACAGCGTACCTCTTACTATCAAGGTGAAGTTACTAGATTTAACGTCTGACGAGGAAGTGTTTCTCACTGTGCATGAGTACACCCCTTCATGGCTCTTAGAGATATTTGTCAGTTCTAACTTCGAGCTTGATGACAGGTTCTGATTTTGACGTGTCCATGAAAACGAGCACGATGGTGTACAGTCTGCAATGCAGGTCACAGTCAGACTTTCCCCTTTCCCGACAGTTGTAGGCGAGCGAGGACTGAACGTAACAGAGCTTGGACCGTCTGCAAATAATATTTAAAACAAAATTAAACTGTAAGCAGCAAATGTGTAAATTCGAAAAAATGATCTGACATGCTTAAGCTATAAAAGTCTATTTTCAACAAGCATTCTATGAGTACTGCTAATGCAATGCATGCCCAAGACATTTTCAAATCCAAGGGCAATAACACTGAAACATGGGTGCATCGCTTGAAAGGGTAGAATACAAACTCAATTACATTACATCACAAAACATACTCTCTCTCTCTCTCTCTCTCTCTCTCTCTCTCTCTCTCTCTCTCTCTCTCTCTCTCTCTCTCTCTCTCTCACACGCACACACACACACGCACACACGCGCGCACGCGCGCACGCGTTGGGATATATACATGTATATTATAACACAATACTGATAACTATTGGAATATAAATGATGGAGGAAGCAGTCAGGGTGAAGGACATTTTATGGGGTGTAAACAATAAACAAAATTTTTATAAAAAATCATAAAATTAAAAGTAAAATGTATAAACTCTACCGACTGAGATGGTGCCAAAAAGAAGAGAAAATAAGGCGACCATGAAAGGATAACATAGATAACTCTTGGTTTTGTAATAATGATAATGGAGTGATTGTGTCTCTTAAAGATCTGCAATTGGAGAGCAGTATCGTAAGTCGAAAGTCTATATAGCTACCATATGCAAATCTATTTATTGTCTTAGATTATATTTACGTTTGATATCATACAAATACCATGGCATCATGCCTTTAATTTCATAATTGTATTACTGTTGGTTTTAATATGTATCCTCGCGAAAAAAAAGTTCCTTTGCACCAAATAATTGCATATAGAATATAATTTACTTGCAATCTGATCACAAATAGTTCAGTAAATTAACGTGTAACCACTCCCTTTAACATTCCAGCGGTGTCCTGTCAGATGCACGAGTTATTCATGATTTGTGATCACAAGTTGCATTACTAGCATTATTGGTCACGTGCTACTGTTTGACGTCATTTTTGTTATCATTGGACTCTAAAACTATTGTATGCATTCTCATCACTCATCACATTAGTTGGTATCGTCACGTTAACAAATTGTCAGTATCAAGCGGGTACACATATGGAATCATTTGGAAGTGACAAATATCACGTCCCGATACATCCCTGGGTTAAGGTCAACCAGTGGAAGAACTGTACTCAACCAATTAGATAATAGCAAAGTACGACCATGACCGTACATCAATACGTTGTTCTGTTACATTGTCCCGACGGCATTGTGTAGACCGTACTTCAGGTTCAGAAGACAGGAGAGGATCACTGTTATTTTAACAGATAAATAGTACATCTTAGACGTAAAACACAATAGTTTTTATATTTTAAAAATATACGTCTCACTGAAATTATAATGACACTCAAGAAGTTGGGGTTTTTTGGTGAGTATATCAATATGTAGGTTAAAAAGAAGAATGATGAAGCACTAAATGATAAGTATTATAACTTATAAATTAGTTGAAATAGTTTAGATATATATATTTTTAAATATATAGTCACGTGACCTGATGTTCACAAAATTACAATCAATACTGGCCACCACATCAGAATGTACAATAGACTACATGTAATGAGCTATTAATTTAACTATGATTTAGTGATATGGAGATTGGGACCAGCTTTCAGAAAGAAAAGTAGAAAAGTGTTTATGTAAAGAATAATTGTTTTTATATAATATATATATATATATATATATATATATATATATATATATATATATATATATATATATATATATATGCTAATTAAAATATATATACAAGTCCACTTTGATTTATAACATAATTTTGTTAATTGACTATTTTCACCTCACATGGAAACATTTGCCCTTTTAATACTAAAAAGCATCTGGTTAACTGCACAGACTAGACCAAATATCAGTTATTTGCACATGAAAATAACTAAGATCTAAGAAGAAAAAAAAATAGTGCTAAATTACCAGTAGATCAAACAGCATTGCGTGGACTCCCATGTTAAGGTGACATTTCATCTATAAATAACAATTTAAATATCGACTAATTACACTTCGCCTTTTATAGCATACACATTCTAAAAATATCAGGCGAGACTATTTATGCAATAGGCGAACTTGTTGGTCTATTTCAACATTGAAAAAAAAAAAAACCCAGAGGGAAAAGTGCAGTAATAAACTCTGGATTGTATACTAGTATAAATAGATTTTATGGCTATACCATCACGGTTTTTTTCCCATCTTGAAACGAATTTTATATAAAAGTTTATATTAAAATTAGTTTACGGCATACTTCGTTATTCCCCCGAATTATTTCGTATACCCTCGGCATAATCCTGAATGTTTTCAAATTATTTTCAAATCACTGGCATGATTTTGCAAGTAAGGTTTTGATTGGTCCAATGAAAGGTCAACTTGACACAAGCTTTAGATCCACAGGTTATAGTAATTAATCAGTGGTGCTAATGCTAATTAGATTGCTATTCGATTGACTTGTTCAGGGCAATCATTGGTCTATGTTAATTACGTTATGTTGAGAAACCTTAGTAATTAAAGGTTTAGCGATCAATCATCCTAGGCAGTTAGGTATGTGATAAATGTGACTGAGAAAGGGTTGTTGTTCACTTATGCATTAGATGCAGTGTACACTATGTCTGTTAAACGCAAAGGAAACGATTTGTCACTTGCTGAAAAAATACAAAGCTGTTAAACTTTTGAACTCACAGCATTGGTTGGATTGTTGACAAATAAGAACAAAAACAAACACCCTATTATTTATGGATCGTCACTAAAAGTATCTGCTATATTGTTAGACACCAATCAGTTAGCCTGCAGCAAGAAAGTCAGTCAGTTGCGTTAGAACGGTTATACATGCAGCGTAGATTGCTGGAACTGATAATGATTCACTGGCCGACTTACATTTAATTGCTTAACAATAGCCAAGTCATTATTTGAAGTCACAAATAATGGCAAAACGTGCCTCATCTCTTGTGATGGAAAGAACACCAGACCAGTCTTCACTGCAACTGGTCACGTAATTCTACTAATAAGGTGCATTCGGTCAATCAACAGCCCAGTAATTCCAAAAACTGACGTCAGTTTGTAAACACGTGTACCGATGAACTGTGTGATGGTTCTGTTGTTTTAAATTGATCTCATTAACAACGCCCAGTAACAACAGGTAACAAAAATGTTAATATATTATATATATTGAAAACTGGCGCATTAAAACAAAAGCATCACTAAGTATACTTTTAACGAAGGAGTTGCAATTAATTCCCACATTCTGTTGTCAATAAATGTCAATGCATTTTGATATTTTTTTGATATTTAGTAGAAATCCTTGATATAATTTGTCCACCATCTTTGTCATATTTTGAGAGTGCTTTCAAACTGCCGCGAAAACATACCACAAACATGTTGTTCAGTGTATATAAAGCATTCGAGGCATTTTCCGCTGGGGTTTAATATCCAATGATCCATTCCAATGATTAATCTAGCTTGCATTATAGCTGATGTTACAACTGATATGTACAACATAACCTACTAATTGTTTATTGTGACAACAGCTATTTCGAGGGTGGAATAATGTTTAAAATGATCAATTTACATATTTATATTGATAACTCCTCAAAGGCTTCAAATTATAAACCATTGAAACATACTGTTGAATTTGAGACATATTTAACATTATTAGAAAGAAAGCTTTGGTGCCATCTTTTGTGGTTTAGACTTTCAAACCATAACCTCCCTATTGAAACAGGCAGATGGAGAAACATACCATTATGTGCTCGATATGTCTCGTGTATAATAAGAATGATGTTGGCGACGAGTTTCACTATATATTCTCCTGTACATTCTTTGAAAATGAAAGGCGCCATTATTTACCTACATTCTGCAGATCATAAATTGTTTAATTCTAAAAAAGCCGGTGTTCTTAGAAAACTCTCAATATTTTGCAAACTAATTATGAATGTTTTTAAGTCCTCTGGCTGATATCTTCTTATATTGTTGTTTTTTGTTGTTTTAATGGGGTTTGTTTTTTTGGGTTTTTTTTTTTTTAAATAGCTCATTGTTGTTTTTATTTCATTACTACTGTGTATTTACTTTTGTCAGCTAGCGCTCAAATCCATTCATATTACTCTATACGTTTACATGTATATATATTAGTGTACACAAAATGAAAATTGTATATACTTTCCTCATCTTGTCACATTATTATAATGTATGTATTATTTTGTAATATTAACCTCATATGTGGTAGAATACGGCCTGAGAGTAGATAAAGTTCAGTTCAGTTCTGTGTTTGTTTTGCAAAAGTGATTTCAGCGGCCCATAGCCCACCAGTTTGTTACAGGAGGTCGTACTTGCTACCAGATGACACACTGAATTTATGACATGAATTCAACCAAGTCCAACAATTTTAAAGGATTTCTCAATTGCATGTATAGTAGAAATATTACTTACCAAAGAATGCCATGTTGCAAGTGTCTTGGCCAACATCTGATGTTCCATCACGACAGATCCATTCTCCTTCATCTGTGCTAGGGTTGTATGATTGTATAGTTAGACTGGTTTGTGAAGGTGAGTCGCTAACATAACTGTATCCAGTCATAGAACCTGTTATTATACATCTAGTATTACTAGGATTGCATCTCAACACCTCTTGTGGACGTCCTCTGTTTGGTCGTAGAATTCTCATTCCTTCAAGTATGGGGAGTGTCACTTCGCAGACAATTGTTGTCATCTGTCCAAGATATGCACCACCTGTGCAGACAATAATTGCATTTCCTATAGCTGTAAATAAATACAATGTATACTATTTTATATGTAAAACACGAAGGCAAGATGAACGTAGTCGACCAACTAAACGAGCCAACACAATATTTCCCCAACAAATATACATTTAGTTTGGCCTTTAAAATATTTTATTCTATAGTCCAGGGCCAGTTGTAACTGAAACCCCTGTCGTATAGAGTTCAGAGTTCAGAGTCCAGGTTGTCAACATTTAGCATCATATTTATTTAACATTCTTTACCTGTAACAAGCCAATCGCCATGCATAATGACAATATTCATTTTGAGAATTGGCCACAATTAATTAATGAGAAAGACACTGTCCTTAGTTTATCAATTTAAACACAATAGTAAACTAAACATATTAAATAGGGTATAGATGGAATGAAATTGTCCTTGTATAAATGTAATGAGATATAGTCAGTACTGACTGTTATTAAAAGCCCAGTGCCCAACCAATGACAAGTGCGAATGCCAAGGTCAATGTCATTGTAAACTGGAATAGCTGAGTGAGCTAAGTAAGCAATTCGTGTAGTTTAATTACATTGAATTAAACGAAAAAACTGTATAATATATATATTGAATACATATGGTGGGTTTTTTTTAAAGCAATGTCAAGGTTGGGGCCTTGAATCATTGCTGTGCATGATATTAATATATATATATATATATATATATATATATATATATATATATATATATATATATATATAGATACGATACATAATTAAAGTTATACACTCGTATATAATGCACTTATGCACGTATTTAATAATATACATATACATATGCAAGTGCGTGTGTGTGTGTGATGTGATATATATATATATATATCTATATATATATCTATATATATATCTATATATATATATATATATATATATATATATATATATATATATAAAACAGATAAACAGAAAGACATACACGGACGTGTGCAGTAGCAGGGATGAAGCCTAAGATAAACGAAAGGGAACACAAAGAGCGCGAGCCGTATGTACACATGCATAGTATTCAATATTAAGATGAAACAGATTGGCTTAACGTGATACTGTGAAACTGGATATTAGCAATGCACAAGCCTTACATAACTGAAATGGAAATGTTTTGCAGACTAGGAAGAAGAGTACTAGAACTAGAAATAAAGAGTAAGAGAAGGGAAAATAACTTTCTTGAAAGATAAATAAGATCAATGAAATCTTAAAAAGAACATAAATTATAGAAAGTCGAGATACGTTTTTCGAACTGGCGATATTTTGTAAAAAGTACGCTTATTAGCATATACGTATATTTTGTTATTAATAAGTTTATACATGAATTTATACAATGTGTTTGAAGAACTGCTGCCAAGGTTCCCACTGATCATCAAAGTCTTTATATAGACAATTTTTATAAAATAGACAATTTTTATAAAATATATATTTTACACGATTTCATTCTGTTTCGACCCTTTATGTCAATTTCCTCCGACTCTGTCTTCTGAGCTGTCCACACCATCGCCTACCTGTCTCAACGTCCTCCACGGGTACAGTCTCTGTGTATATCCCTGCATCCACCTGGAATCCTCGTCCTCTGCCGCTAATAAAGCTGGTCTGACCCACGGCACTAACTAACGACCGCCGGTAGTAGGGGTGCATAGTAGGTGGTTACAAGTGCCTCTTAACAATGCCAGAAGTAACTATTGAACACTCCCCGAAGTGGTCAGACTAAGCCCACAGCTAAAAGCTGATGGGGAACAGGTGTGTGGCACATATAGGCACAAGAGACAAGCACCTGTCGCGGTTGGAGAGACAAGGACTGGGATGTGGAGGTGGACAGCGAAAGAAGTTGAAAGATAGGAGGAGTTGCCAGATCGGGAAGAAATGAGATGGAAGTCAAAGGAGAGAAAGGAAAGGGGACACTGGGATAAAAAAAAAATATATATATATATATTAAAATCTGTATTTTATTAATAATGAATCTTAGCATTGCGTTTATATTTAATCTGATATTTTGTAATTTCAATCTATATATATATATAATACTTTATATTAATAATTAACCAATTAATAAAACAATGCATTTTTGTTATAATACCAAATAAAACCATGTTTTTATTCAATTGAAAATGTTTACCTTTCTTAATGCCCATTCTTCTACTGCTTTTCATAGGACTGTAACTTTAGAGCACTCATAAAATAAGTGTTTGAGTGTTTTTGGCATAAGATGGCAACAATCGCAAACGATAGAATCAACATAGTTTATTTTATTTAAAAATATATTTTTAGCTGTTATCCTGTGTAAAACTGTATACTGAAACCATGATAAAGATGGGTCTTTAATAGTTTTGAATGGTAGAGCATAATACTTTCCCCATACTTGTGAAGTGAAGTCAAACCCCAATACTGAACATCTTTTTTGAGACGTAGGTACTATTGTAGTGCGATTTAATATTGCGTATATTTGCTTACTTAGGTTTATATCTTTTAAAAATACTTGTATTTTAAATGGAAGAATCGGGTTGCAAACAGTGTTAAAACTTTGGTTGTTTGATTTTGTAGTTTTACTAATATATAATTTAATGGCTCTGATTAAAGAAGTATATTCTAAAACAATGGATTGTACTTGATATTTTGTTTTGAATGTATTGCAATTCATTAATGTTCCATTGTCGTCTATTAGATCTCAAATAAATACTATGCCTTTTTGCAAATGCTTCATATAAATAAAAGGTTTGCCGTTTTTTTTTTTTCTTTTTTTTCTTTGCTATTGTACCAAATGTTTAGGCTCATTAAATGTTCACTATTATCAGGCGTTTCTTTCTGTTGAATGGTAAGCCAGCTTTGTAATACATCTTTCAAAAAATTAGTTTTAATTTTTGTTATTTTTAGCTGAATATAATAATCTTCGTACTTAATCATATTTGCTGTCGTTAAACCTGTTACAGCTTGGAAACGATGTGTCAATTTTGAGTTTGATATTAGAAGTCTTCTTAACCAAGTAGCTTTTAACGCAGTTGTAAAATGTCTAATGTTTAGCATTTTGATGCCTCCATTTACATAGTCTTGCATCAATACTTCTCTTTTGACTTTTTTCTGGTTTGTTTTGCCAAATATAATTTAAAGAAAAAAAACAAACAAACATTTTAGTTATTTGCTTTATCATTTGATCTGGTACATTTGGTAATGCAATTAATAGATGTGTTATTTTTGAAATTATTACGGTTTTGATAACAACGATGCGACCCAGTGGAGTTAATTTTCTAGTGGACCATTGTTTTTACTTCTTCTTTTTTTTCATCTCCATTAATTTCCGTTCAAAGTTAGTTTGAATCATTTCTTCAAAATATACTCCTAGTAAGAAACACGTCTCTGCACCCCATTCTAACTTCCATTTTGAATGATGAAAAACATATTTTGAATATGTTTTACTGCCTATTCAGATGATTTTTGATTCGAGTAGTTTATGTTTAATCCAGATACGTTGGCATACAAGTCTAATATTTTTAAGGTGCTTTCCAGAGATTTGAGGGTTCCATCTAAAATGAAGGAGGTGTCATCAGCGTACTGCGATATTAAATATTCTTGCCTGGTTAGACCTTTTATATCCTTTGAATTTCTTATTAATATAGCTAGTATCTCGGCGCAAATTATGAAAATATAGGGGGAAAGTGGATCACCTTATCTACAACCTCTTTTTAGTTTAAAACTTTTAAGCAGAAATCCATTTTGTAAAATCCTTGATCCTGGGTTATTATGAAATGTTTTAATTTTGTAAAACTTCGGCCGTATTCGTTAATCTGCATGGAAGCATTTCACATCTATACTCCATCCCACGGGGAATGTGTTTTTTCATGATATGTAATTTACTACAAAATATTTATTACTGAACCGATTGTTTTATAAATTGCACACAAAAACAATATATTTTTGCTACTTCCAAAATACGTTTACTTGTCTGTTTATGTCTGACCGGTGTTTATCCTAGTAGCACATGTCACACGTGCTATGGATCCCGCGCTTCAGGGGGCCCCGCGGTCATGTGTACATTTATTTCACCCAGGTATTTTTTTCAAAATATATATCCTGGGTAGGGGCCCCGCTGTTATTTGTGCTACAGGCCCCACAGATCCTTATACCGGTTCTGAATATATAATTCAAAGCAATTATTACTTTTACAAGACTGTGGTTTAAAAGTTATAACACAATGTCAAAACTTTAAACGATTGACCAGACCGTGCTTAGTTTCAGTTCACTATCACTGTCCTATATTCAGCTTGACCCGACCTGATTTGAACATGTAATTTGTGGACACAGCACAGAGAAACACAAATTAGTAATTGCTATTTGTGCACTTTTTTGGGTTCACGCATTGTAATTATACTGGAACAAATAAAATGTTATCATGTATTTTTGTATTTTATTTTTTGCAACTAATGCAACATTACGAACAATACATTGCCAATTCTTGTTTATATGTTCGTGAAAATAGCGGGGTTGTATCAGCGGTGTTTTGTTTATGAAATTTACCCATCAGGTGAAGTGAAACTGAAAGCCACACAATCAACAATTTTATTATTTGTTGTTTGAATTTTAGGAAGAATGGATCTCTTTATTATTAATAAATACAAACAATAATTAACTGTAATTAAGTTTCTGGCTTTGTTTTAAGGTTTATGTATGGACGAAGGCACAAGCCTTTTTTGTCTTTATTAGTGGCAAGTAAACATTACATAACTTCTTCTTTTTTTCAAAGTGTGTTTCAACAAAATTTGTTTACAGGTATTTCATAAACAGCAATAGTAAACAAACTCAGAGCTGGAACAATAATAGAGCATGGTGCACATTGTGCCAATATTTTTCTTAACTTACTTCTTCTTGTAATAAGAACCACACAACTACGTCCCTCCGGACTAGAACAATATAACATAAATAGATATAGTTCATAATAATAAAACATGGCACCAATTGAACACAAAAACCGAAGAAAAAAACCCAAAAACGGAATTTGTAAAAATCTGAAAGGAATGTGGCAAAATCTGAAACTGAAAATCATCCCCTCTAAATACCTGTTAGTGTTTCTTCCAGTATTAAACATGTCAAACTAGTTTACTTACCACTTACCTCTTACTATCAAGGTGAAGTTACTAGATTTAACGTCTAATAAGGCAGTGTTTTTCACTGTGCATGTGTACACCCCTTCATGGCTCTTAGAAATATTTGTCAGTTCTAACTTGGAGCTTGTTGACAGATTCTGATTTTGACGTGTCCATGAAAACGAGCACGATGGTGTACAGTCTGCAATGCAGGTCACAGTCAGACTTTCCCCTTTCCCGACAGTTGTAGATGAGCGAGGACTGAACGTAACAGAGTTTGGACCGTCTGCAAATAATATTAAAAACAAATCAAATAAAATAAAATTGTAAGCATCAAATGTGTAACTTCGAAACAATGATCTTACATGCTTAAGCTATACAATTCTGATTACAACAAGCATTTTATGAGTACTGCTAAAGCATGCCCAAGCCATTTTCAAATTCAAAGGCAATAACACTGAAAAATGGGTACATCGCCTGAAAGTTAACTTGAAAGGGTAGAATTCAAACTCAATTACATCACGACACACACACTCTCACACATACACACACACACACACAGACAGTCACATACTCACATACACACAATCACACACACTCACTCAATTACACACACACACACACTCACACATACACACACACACACACACACAGAGAGAGAGAGACGCACACACGCTGGGATATATATACATGTATATCATAACACGATATTGATGACTACTCGTGGTATAAATGATGGAGGAAGCAGTCAGGACTAAATACAGTCTATGGGCTGTAAACCATTTACGGCTCGTAAGGAGATGAAGCAAGGATATACCAAAGGAGTCAGGCGCCAACAAGGGTTGAGGTGGGGATATATGACTATTCTCAATCACCAGCTTTTATTCCCAGTAGAATGCAGGTATAGCAGTGTTGCCACTATATATGTATCTGTAACGTGATCTATGATATATGACTATTCTCAATCACCATATTGTACTCCCAGTAGAATGCAGGATAGAGCAGTGTTGTCATTGTATGTGTATCTGTAACGTGATCTATGATATGTTACTATTCTCAATCACCAGTTTTTACTCCCAGGAGAATGTAGAATAGAGCAGTGTTGTCACTCTGTATGTATCTGTAACGTGATCTATGATATATGACTATTCTCAATCACCAGCTTTAACTCCCAGGAGAATGTAGAATAGAGCAGTGTTGTCATTCTGTATGTATCTGTAACGTGACCTGTTAAAATGTTTCTAATAAGTAAAATATAATACTTACAAAGCACCGTCAGTGCGAACTGGTCACTAATAGATTTAGATATAGCAGAGTTGGTCACTGTACAGTTGTACACATTCCCGTCCTGATTCCTGCTGATGTCCGTCAGATTTAACAGAGGATCTGTTGTGATTTGATTATCACCCAGTGTCCAGACATAGTAACATGGCGGGTTACAGTCAGCAGTGCAGTCCACAGTCAGATCTTCTCCTTCTTCGACATTTAAAGTAGAACTGAAGATAACACCGCTTAGATCTGGGGAATTTGACAAATAATAATAATAATAATAATAATAATAAAAGTAAAATGTGCTCTCACAATATAAACTCTACTGACTGAGATGGACAATTCGAGATCTTATGGTGCCAGCAAGAAGAGAAAATAAGGCGACCATGATAGGCTGTCATAGATAACTCCTGGTTTGCAGTAATAAAACCAAGAGAAGTTTGGCTTTGTATTAATGATAATGTTTTAATTGTCTCTCTTAACGATCTGCAATTGGAGAGAAGTATGTTACGGCGAAAGTCTACATAGCTATTATATGCAAATATATTTATTGTCTTAGTTTATATTTACGTTTGATGTCATACAGCATGCCTTTAATATCATAATTGTATTTAAAAATGAACTGAACAACAAGTAATATAGTACTGCTAAAGCCATCTACCGGGCCGCACATATGTTTGAATCTCTTTAATTCATGGGCCATAACTTATACGTAAAACGTAATCTGTAAAAATACATATTTCAGCCCTATTGCAGATGATATTCGTCTGAATGTGATACGTGTAGATTTGAGGATATATTACTAAAAACAGGCCTAATAGTCCTAGGGAGTTCTGTTTTCTGAATATAGAATCAGGCAGTGTTGTCGCTCTATGTGTATTTGTAATGTGCCATGTTAAAACGTTTCTAACAAGTAAAATATAGTACTTACAATGCACCGTCAGTATGATGAACTGCTCACTTATTGTTTTAGGTATAGCAAAGTTGGTCACTGTACAGTTGTAGACATTCCCGTCCTGATTCCTGTTGATGTCGGTCAGATTTAGCAGAGGGACTTGTTGTGATTTGATTATCACCCAGTGTCCAGGCATAGTCACATGGCGGGTTACAGTCAGCAGTGCAGTCCACACTCAGAGCTTCTCCTTCTTCAACATTTGCAGTAGAACTGAAGCTAACACTGCTTAGATCTGAATAATAATAATAATAATAATAATAATAATAATATAACAATAATAATAATAATAAAATTAACATATGCTCTCTAAATATCAACTATACCGACTGAGATGGAAAAATTCCAGATCTTATGGTGCCGAAAAGAAGAGAAAATAAGGCGACCATGATATGCTATCATAGAATAACTCTTGGTTTGCAGTAATAAAACTAAGATAAGTTTGGCCTTGTAGTAATGGTAATGATTTAATTGTCTCTGTTAACGATCTGCAATTGGAGAGCAGTATGTTAAGGAGAAAGTCTATATAGCTATTATATGCAAATCTATTTATTGTCTTCGTTTATATTTATGTTTGATGTCATACAAATACCATAACATAACGCCTTTTATATCATAATTGTATTTTAAAAAAAACTGAAAAGCAAATATAGTAATACAAAAGCAATATATGTCATCTACCGGGCCCCCTCTTTCATTCATAGGCCATGACTTATACGTAAAACGTAATCTGTAACAATACATATTTCAACCCTATTGTACTTGCAGATGCTGTTTCGATGCAGATGATATTGTTCTGAATGTGATAAACATAGCTTAGGACTAATTGTCCTGGAGACGTCTGATTTCTGAATATGGAATCAAGCAGTGTTGTCGCTCTATATGTATCTGTAATGTGACATGTTAAAACGTTTCTAAGAAGTAAAATATAGTACTTACAATGCACCGTCAGTATGAACTGCTCACTTATTGTTTTGGGTATAGCAAAGTTTGTCACTGTACATTTATACACAGTTCCATCCTGATTCCTGTTGATGTCTGTCAGTGTTAACAGAGGATCTGTTGTGATTTCATTGTCACTCAGTGTCCAGACGTAGTCACATGTCGGGTTACAGTCAGCAGTGCAGTCCACAGTCAGGTCTTCTCCTTCAACACTTGCAGTAGAATTGAAGCTAACACTGTTTAGATCTGGGCCATGTGAAAAAAAAACTAAATCATAGTAATACAAACATAAAAGTAAAATGTACTCTCAAAGTAAAAACTATACCAACTGAGATGGTCAATTTCAGATTCTATGGTGCTAAACAGAAGAGAACATAAGGCGACCATGATAGGCTGTCATAGATAACAGTTGGTTTGCAGTAACTAAGCTACGAGGAGCTTGGTCTTGCAATAATGACAATGGTGTAACTGTGTTCCCTAACTATCTGCAATTGGAGAGTAGTATGTTGAGGCAAAATATTATATACAGGCTTCAAAATTCACGATGGTTCTATGGCATGTGCCATACTGCCTTGTGCCTTTGACGTGATGCCTCAAAAATGCCAGTTACTTCACAGGTATGAATAACTGTGCCCTTTTAAAAATCTACCTTTTGTTTTATGTTTCAAGTTTTATAAAACTAGACAAGTGTTTAACCTTAACTGGCGGGTGATAATAGGGTTTTTTTCCTATTAAAAACAAATCGATGTTTCTTGTTCTTGTTTGTATAGTTTCTTGGTCATGTATTATAACTGAAAATCGAACCATAACAATGATAAATTCAGTTCAAAAGACTCTTGTTTTTTTTTCAAAACAAAAAAATGCCTACAAGAAAACGAAAGCTGAAGGAATCATAAAAACAGAAGGAAGAAGAACAAAACATATTATTATTAGCTATTTAAATTGACCTGTTTTTCATTGATATTCTTCATGACATAACCTTTAATGTTTATTATCGGACGGACCCATGCTAAAATGACACAAATTAATTTATTCACAATTAATTAAAACACTGAAATAAATATGAACTGTTTAATTTGTTTGGTTCTTCTTGAATATTCCATTTATTAGTCATTCTCGGCAGTTCATATATATTAACAAATGCTATATACTCAGTACTTGTTGGAGCAGTAGCCAACAACGAACATTGTATGACGGCTTCTTACAATGGCATTCACCTTTAAATGCGGGGGGGGGGGGGGGGGGGGGATGCAATGATTGTGCATGTTATATTCGAGGAATCCTTGATTGTTGTGTTGAGATCTCACATGCTGTTATTTTTGGAAAATAATCCGACAATGTATGAGATACTGGAGTTACGATCACAATGTATGAGATATTGGTGTTACGATCGCAATGTATGAGATAAATGGAGTTACGATTACACAATATATTTTCCTCATGTTACCATACCATCATGCAATATCGTGAGTCACCAAATAGTGTGGTACCTAATAAGTGCACGGGTGGATGATTCCAATTTGAAACTGATCTGTAATGATAATATCCATTCAACGTTCTGGCATGTGAAGGTTGGGCCCAGTTTCTGACAACGCCAGTGATTGAGTCCAGTGCTTAAGGCGACAAGTCTCGAAATTGATATCAAGTGGTGGTACAAAAAAAAAATCAACCAACAATTGCAAAGGATCATCGGAAAAATGAAAGTGCCCAAACGGATGCAAATTGTTTAGAATTCATCCCACCCTCAACCACCATTTAGCATACACCATAAATGCAACAACAAAAAAAAAAAAAAAAAAAAATATACTTCAGAAAATAGGCTAACTTGTCCTCTTACAATGTTTACGTTTTTGTGGATAAGATCACATGACATAATGTAATTACCCTCCACACTTTTTTTTCTCTATAATTAAATGGGTCATTTGGGTAATGCTCTTATATGATTATGATCGTTGGAGATAAAGTTGTAATTAGGGTGGGATTATTGTTGGGGTTTTTTGTTTGTTTTCTTTTAAATATAGAATTTACAACACAACAATAATATAAATATTAAAAGTTAAAAAACCAAATGATTTGGTTTGAACATTTATTAAACTAATTTAAAAAAAACTAATTTAACACTGAACGTTTCAGCCTTTTTCCTATAGATTTGATTGCATTGTTCTCATAATTGATACACAGATTCTAGCTCTCTCCACCAAAGCTGGGTTTAACAACACCACTAACAAGTTAAAATGTCTTTTCTTTAATGACACCACTAGACACATTGCATTATTGATGAACGACAAATTTAACATAATTACAGTTAAAAGTTGTTTTTCTGGTGAAATCAACTTCCTAAATAAAACTGCCTTGGTGCCCCTTTAAAATGTACGAAAGTAGCCTTTGTTCCTTTTAGGTTAGCCTTGGTGCAGTTCATTTCCAAGAGTTTTAAACTTTAAAGGCTATCATAGTCTGCCCTTCTAACACCGAAATTCGAGGCCTCTACATATCTATTATATGTACATCTATTTATTGTCTTAGTTTATATTTCCATTTAAAGTCATACAAATACCATGATATCATGTCTTTAATATCATAATTGGATTTTAAAAATAATTGAATAAACCAAACAATACACATTTCAACCCTAATGGATTTGCAGCTGCTGTTTCGATGCGGATGATATTCGACTGAACGTGATACACTTAGATTTGAGGATATATTATTAAACATAGGCTTAATTGTCCTGGAGATTTCTGGTTTCTGAATATAGAAACAGGCAGTGTTGTCACTCGATATTTGTTTTCTGTAACATGACCTGTTAAAATGTTTCTAACAAGTAGAATATAATACTTACAATTCACCTTCAGTGTGAACTGCTCACTTATAGTTTTAGGTATAGCAGTGTTGGTCACTGTACATGTGTACACATTTCCGTCCTGATTCATGTTGATGTCTGTCAGTGTTAACGCAGGGTATGTTGTGATACGATCTTCACCCAGTGTCCAGGCGTAGTAACATGGTGGGTTACAGGCTACAGTGCAGTTTACAGTCTGGTATTTTCCTTCGTTAACATTTAAAGTAGGACTGAAGCTAATACTGCTTAGATCTGGGCCATCTGACAAAAACAAAAACAAAATCATAATAATAAAATTAAAATGTGCTCTCGAAGTATAAACTCTACCAACTGAGATGGACAATTCCAGATTTCATGGTGCCCATAAGAAGAGAAAATAAGGAGACAATGATATGCTATCATAGATAACTGTTGGTTTGCAGTAATAAAACTATGAGTAATTTTGCCTCTTAATAATGATGATGATGTAATTGTGTCTCTTAATGAACCGCAATAGGAGAGAGCAGTGTGTTACGGTGAATGTTTAGATAACTATTATATGCACATATATTTATTGACTTAGTTTATATTTACATTTGATGTCATACCAATACGTTATTACCTATAAATTAGTTCAAATAGTTTAGATTTTTTTTTTTTTAAATGCATAGCAACGTGACCTGATGTTCCCAAAATTATAACTAAGAATGGACACCACACCAGCGCTTATAATAAACTACATGCAATAAGCTATCAACTGAACTACGGTGTAGCGATATGGTGTTTGGGACAAGTTTATGTAAAGAATAAGATTTGTATATATATATATATATATATATACATACATACATACATACATACACACACACACACACACACACACACACACACACACACACACACACACACACACACATACATACATACATGCATATATATATATATATATATATATATATAAATACACTAATTAAAAAATATATATACATGTGTGTGTGTGTGTGTATGTGTGTGTGTGTGTGTATATACATACATACATACATACATACATAGTCGATACTGGTATAATGGCCACCTGTATATAACTGCCACCTCTCCTTAACGACATCCATCAATACCACCCAATGCGGGTTTTTTCTTTTACCTGTATATAATGAACACCTGTCCAATTCGGGCAGCGGCGACTATTTTTGGACCAAAATGAATGGTCCGATCTGCTATAACGGCCACAAAATAGATTGAATACTAATGTTTAGTTTTTTTTTTCCAAAAAGGACAGTTAAACTTGCCATAATGGCCACAATTTCACTACTTCTGTTAATGTACTATATTCTGAAAAACTCGAATTAATATTATATGTTTCTTTAAATATCTCATAGTTCATAAATTGCCCATATTCATCCAGTAAATCTTGTATAATAGTATACCTTTTTAATATGATGTGTATATACCTTTGATTTATACTATTTTCTTATATCACTATTATTCCAAATATCGATTCTATATACTTCTTCAATATGTTTATAAGTTTAATTTGGCTGAATAGTTTGACACCTTTGTAATACATCTTTCCAAAAGTTATTCTTAATTGTTGTGGGGATTTTATGTTGAATATAGTGATCACCGTGTATTATCACATTTTCGGTTGTAATTCCTGTAACTGCTTGGCAGATATGTACCCAATTAGAGTT
This sequence comes from Gigantopelta aegis, assembly GCF_016097555.1. Lineage (NCBI taxonomy): Eukaryota > Metazoa > Mollusca > Gastropoda > Neomphalida > Peltospiridae > Gigantopelta > Gigantopelta aegis. Next base: position 52,159,190 of record NC_054710.1, read on the forward strand.
TGTTGTATACAGTCTCCTTATCCAAGTAGACTTTAAAGCTATCATAAAATTGTTAATGTTGAACATTTTAAGGCCACCATTTTTAATATTCTTGTTCTAATATTTCTCTTTTTATTATTATTTTTTTTCAGGTTTATTTTGCCAAATAAAACCATAAAGTATGTTATTCATTTCTTATTATTTTACCTGTGGAATTTGGAAGGGGAATAAGTAAATGTATAATTTTTGGAATTATTAAAGTTTTAGCTACTACAATTCAATCCTGTTTGACCAGGGGTTTTTATTGTATTTTTTCATTTCCATTATCTTTGGCTCAAAGCTATCATTTCATCAATATTAACTGAAAAATTATCACCCAAAAGATTTTAATTTCCCATTCAATTTCCATTTACAATGATGAAATACCTCCTTGGAAAATGTCTTACTTCCTATCCATACAATCTTTGTGTTTGAATAGTTTAGTCTTAAGCCAGACATGTTGGCATACTTATCTGACATATACAAGGTACTGTTCTGGGAGATCCATCTAAAATGAGTGTCGTATCGTCGGCTTTATGGGATATTACATATTCTTCTTCTACTATGTTTATGCCTTTAATACCAGAGATGATAAAAAATATAAGGATATAGAGGACCCCCTTGTCTACAGCCTCTTTCCAGTTTAAAACTTTCTGATAGAAACCGTTTTTGAATTATTCTGGATTCTGAATTCTTATAAAGAGTTTTGATACATTGTGTTATTGATATTTTGAAATTAAAAAATCTCTAAAGTTATGTCTCCATGTGCGCGTATGCGCGAACGTGTGCGTATCTAAGAATTCGATTTTGTGTATTTAAATTGTGGTGTCTCCATGTGTACGTATGCGTATGTGTAAGCATCTGCGTTAAAAAAACAAAAACAAAACGTACGCACAGAATCGGTACATGTAGCGAATTTTTCTCTACGCTCACGCAGTACGGACACGTAAATTCCATAAAATTACGTCATCGGTGAATTTCCCGCCAAATTTGAAGCTAACATTGTGTGCATCCTTTCGTGATTTCAATCTTTTCAACATTATTATTATTTATTATTATTATTATTATTATTATTATTTTTTTTTATTTATTTTTTTATTAGGTCCCTATTATTATTATTATTATTATTATTATTATTGTTGTTATTATTATTAACTTTATTCTTCTTCTTCTTCTTCTTCTTCTTCTTCTTATTATTATTATTATAACGTTTACCATACTCATATTTCGGTGGCCACTTCCTCAACTTACATGTTGTGACCTCATGCCAAAATTTACTCATTCTTCTACGCACACATGAAGAGTCATTATGCATATGCTTACGCAAACGTTCACGCATAAGCATAAGCATACGCACACATGGAGACATAGCTTAAACCTTGTTTAATAAATAACCAAGAAACTGAATCAAAGGCCTTTTCAAAATCAACCAATTATAATAGACCAGGAATTTTATATGTTTACGTATACTGCATTATATCATAAATTAGTCTTATATTTTCTCCAATGCATCTGCCTTTAATAAATCCAGTATGATATTTTGCAATACAGTTATAATCATATTAGCTATACATCCAGAGCTTTGTTATGGGTACAGTTTAGTAATATAATTGGTCACCAATTTTTCAAAAACTGTTTATGTTTATTTGGTTTTGGTTTTGGTATACAAGTAATTATCCCTAATTTGTGTGTAGATGTATTTAACATTCCATTTATAAGCTAGCTGTAATTAATGGATCTAATAATGAATATGCCCAAATCTAGCCAAAAAGAATTTGATAAACTCTGAAGTAAAACCATCTGAGCCAAGACGTGGCATTATATTATCAGACACTATATACAAATCTAGTCTACCTTGTGTAACAGGATTATTTTTAGTCCAGGTGTATTTTTTCAAAGTACTATGACGACTTGAAAAGGGCATAACCTACTAATTCATTATATTGACTACAGCTATTTCGAGGGCTGCATAATTTACATGTTTGTGATTGTTTTGGAAAGGTGATTTCAGCAGCCAATAACCCACCATTTTGTTACAGGTCTTAATTGTAAGCACTGAATTCAACCAAGAGTCCACCAATTCTGAAGCATTTATCAATTACATATATAGCAGAACTATTACTTACAAAATAAGGTCATGTTACAAGTGTCTTGGCCAACACCTGATGTTCCATCACGACAGATCCATTCTCCTTCATCTGTGCTAGGGTTGTACGATTGTATAGTTAGACTGGTTTGTGAAGGTGAGTCACTAACATAACTGTATCCAGTCATAGCACCTGTTATTATACATCTAGTATTACTGGGATTGCATCTCAACACCTCTTGTGGACGTCCTCTGTTTGGCCGTAGAATTCTCATTCCTTCCAGTATGGGGATTGTCACTTTGCAGACAATTGTTGTCATCTGTCCAAGATATGCACCACCTCTGCAGGCAATAGATGCATTTGCTATATCTGTAAATAAATGCATTATATAATATTTTATATGTAAGACATGAATGAATAAATGAATCAATCAATCAATCAATCAATCAATCAATCAATCAATCAATCAAACAATCAATGAATCAATCAATGAGTGTTTAAAGTTTATTTTCATTACATTTCATTTTTCAAGTTAAAATGTGTAAGGTATATTTCGGTGAATAAGACACTATAAGCATACTATTTAAAATTCAAATTCTTCTTCTGCTCTTATAACTCGAAGCAACTGTATAATTGAAATATGATCGCTTGATGGTGTTGATGCAAACCAAACTTGTATTACAATTTGTACTTGATTCTGACTTTTTTTTCTAAATTTTAATTATATCTATCTGTGATACTTGTATTTTTGTGCAGTTCTTTACACTGTGTTTTTATTTAACTGTTGAATTTGCATATCGATGTTGCTCATCACTTACGTTTTGCCTTTATTGTGGCTTGACACCCAATGGCCGATGTATTTTTCGTGCTGGGGTGTAGTTAAACATTCATTCATTCGTTCATTTGTTCATCCATTAATTTATCCATTCATTCATTCATGAGCAATTAAAACTGATGGTTGATGGAGACGTTCCAGCACCAGTATGTTATTTTTATGTAAATGATGTTCTCACCAATGAACATGTAAGAAAACTAAATACTTTTATAAACGTATATAGTCCAACGTCTACAGCATATATATATATATATATATATATATATATATATATATATATATATATATATATATATATACATAATTAAAAATCAAGTACTCACTGTAAACTGATAGACTAATTTTCTCACTGAGTGTTTTAGCTCTGTTCAGTCCACACCACCAATATGTGGCGTCACGTTCTGCAGTTCTGTGTATCTTTAAAGTATAGTGCTTGGTGGTGGAGGAGTTGCTGTCAGTTCCATTACCACATGATACAGAGTAAGCGTCTATTGGCGGAGGAATAAACACGGAACATGAATGGCCGTCCTGTAGGAGACTACTAATTGAACCAAGTAATGTGTTCTGATAAAACGTCACGTAATCATTCAGACCAGTTGCCTGCGTGACACTACAGGTGAACATAAACGGCCTGTTCAACACTGCATGAGATAAAGATCGAGAGAGAACCACTGATGTACCTAGGTAAAACAAAAATGTAAATAAGGAAAAACAAGAACAAACATTGCATTAAATCAACATTCAGAAAAGAAACCCCCAAAAACTCAACCAAGTGATGCAACTATAACAAAAGTAATGAACATGTTAACAACGTAGAACGAAATTTTTTATGTAACGGCACTCCACACATTTTATGTATGGTTATTTGGCGTTGGATGGTTATGGATCAGAGGAAATCACTATCGTCACACCATTCCACAGGCAAATCTCTCGATTAGCAGCACCCGACAGGATTAAGGGTGGCATGATTAATCGCGCTACGTAATATTGGCAGTTTTAGGCCCAGTGTTGTATGCATTGTTTTCCAATTTGCATCCGGTTTATTTGGACTTCACCCCCCCCCCCCCCCCCCCCCCCCCCCCCCCTTCCTCTATGAATCATATTTTGTATTATTATTATTGGCTGGGTTTGTTACACTTTTTGGAAATAATAAAAAAGACTTCAAGGAATGGTTTTGCTGATAAATGTATACTACAGATATCAATGTATCATTTATTAACGTTTCACATCCCTTCATTATTTTTTATTCTTCTCTAGTATACTTGTATTCAGTGTTGGGTGCGATGTCTTTCATAAGCTGCTATATAATAAAAAAAGGGGGTGGGGGATATTAATTAACATATGTCTTTTTTAGTAATCATTGTCTTCAAATACGTATTTAGACAAAATACTGTATTGACCATTACATCGTTTTTTTTAATAAAAAAGGAATGTACACAGTAAGAGTGAAAAAAAAGGGGTGGGGAATATTAATTAACATATGTCTTTTTAGTAATCATTGTCTTCAAATACACATTTGGACATACTACTGTATTGAGCATTACATCGGTTCTTAAAACAAAAACTGGAATATAAAACTGTAAGAGTGACGTCAATATTATACCAATTCTTAAAATAAACGTGTCCACACCCTTCCTGGGGGCGGGGGCGTAGTGACGTCAGTATTGCATCAGTTCTTACAATGAACACACCTTTCTGGAGGCGGGGCCTAGTGACGTCAGCATTGCATCATCTTGCATCACCCCCCTACTGCGTAGTTTGGAGGCCATCTTGGATGATGCAATAGTGAAATCGATATCCCCTATAGTGAGGCCCTTACTACTCATGTCAAGCCCAGTGTACTACCTATTCCATTTTACTAAAAAGGCATATGGGTTTGCATTAGGTCAGAATCAAGTGATATGCAATCTATTGCCAAAAGCAACATCAACCACACTTGTTCATAATTCTAATTTGTTTTACCCAAAATAGAATAAATATTAAAAACATCTGCATCTGACATAACTTCTTTTACACTACTTTATCCAGTTGTTGTTTTGTTGTTGTTGTTGTTGTTTAGTTTTTTGTCAGTTTTTTTTGTTGTTTGGTTTTTTCCTACCATTATTTTAAACAACGTTCCTTCTGTGTCAATATTAAATGATAACCTACACGTGAAAGAGTGTTTTGTTTAACGACACCACTAGAAAACAATGATTTATTAATGATTGGCTATTCGTGTCAAAAATTTGGTAAGTTTGACAAATATAAAAGAGAGGAAACCCGCTGCATTTTTCCATTAGTAGCAAGGGATCTTTTAAATGCACCATCCCAGACAGGATATAACATGCCAAGGCCTTTGATATACGAGACGTGGTGCACTGGCTTAAATGAGAAATAGCTCAATGGGCCCACCGACGAGTATTGATGCCAAACTGACCGCACATCAAGCGAGCGTTTTACCACTGGGCTACGCCCCAACAACAACGTACAATAACCTGGTACTATAACATTATCTTATCTCAGCTTTAGAAACAGTCTTCGCCAGGAAAGGCGAGTGATCACTCCCGCTCTCCTCCACACTCGCCTGGAAGGTTATAGGAGAGTGGCAAACTGATCGCCTCTCACTACAATATTTAATGCATTTTATTTGACACATCATATGATTGCTCGCCTAGAACAATTTCAGGAGTCATCTTCAGCTCGCCTTGATTTTGCTGGTGGCGAGGACTGAGAAGTGAAACTAGCACTCCTTGTTTTACCACTGCTACGTCCCAACAACAACGTACAATAACCTGGTACTATAACATTATCTTATCTCAGCTTTAGAAGTGAAACTAGCACTCCTTGTTTTACCACTGGGCTACGTCCCAACAACAACGTACAATAACCTGGTAGTATAACATTATCTTATCTCAGCTTTAGAAGTGAAACTAGCACTGCTTGTTTTACCACTGGGCTACGTCCCAACAACAACGTACAATAACCTGGTACTATAACTTTATCTTATCTCAGCTTTAGAAGTGAAACTAGCACTGCTTGTTTTACCACTGGGCTACGTCCCAACTACAACGTACAATAACCTGGTACTATAACATTATCTTATCTCAGCTTTAGAAGTGAAACTAGCACTGTTTGTTTTAACACTGGGCTACGTCCCAACAACAACGTACAATAACCTGGTAGTATAACATTATCTTATCTCAGCTTTAGAAGTGAAACTAGCACTCCTTGTTTTACCACTGGGCTACGTCCCAACAACAACGTACAATAACCTGGTAGTATAACATTATCTTATCTCAGCTTTAGAAGTGAAACTAGCACTGTTTGTTGTAACACTGGGCTACGTCCCAACAACAACGTACAATAACCTGAATAACCTGGTACTATAACATTATCTTATCTCAGCTTTAGAAGTGAAACTAGCACTGTTTGTTGTAACACTGGGCTACGTCCCAACAACAACGTACAATAACCTGAATAACCTGGTACTATAACATTATCTTATCTCAGCTTTAGAAGTGAAACTAGCACTGTTTGTTTTCCATTTGTTGTACTTGGATTATTTGTAGTAATTGCATGTAGTTCATACACTTTCAAACCATTAGCAGTATGTAATCTTCTACCATAACCTTCCTTTTTTTTCTTTTTTTCTTTTTTTACATTAAAGTTGATATATTTAATATGACAGATGGAAGTTATGATTGGAATGTATCTAAAGGTCATGATATATATGTTTTTTACATTAAAGTTGATATATTTAATATGACAGATGGAAGTTATGATTGGAATGTATCTAAAGGTCATGATATATATGTTTTTTACATTAAAGTTGATATATTTAATATGACAGATGGAAGTTATGATTGGAATGTATCTAAAGGTCATGATATATATGTTTTTTACATTAAAGTTGATATATTTAATATGACAGATGGAAGTTATGATTGGAATGTATCTAAAGGTCATGATATATATGTTTTTCACATTAAAGTTGATATATTTAATATGACAGATGGAAGTTATGATTGGAATGTATCTAAAGGTCATGATATATATGTTTGTTTCATTAAAGTTGATATATTTAATATGACAGATGGAAGTTATGATTGGAATGTATCTAAAGGTCATGATATATATGTTTTTTTAATTATTATTATTATTTAAGTGCATTTATTTATTGGCAGTCGATAATAGTATTTGCACAAATAATAAATCATATTCAGTGTCACATATTATATTAGTACTGCCATCAGACATGTATTACCACCAGAGCAGCAGCTCGAACTTATAATTGACACAGAACTGTCTTATTTGGTACAAAGCAACCTTAATATCCGAGAACGACGTTGTTACTAGGAAAAGTCAGAAGTTAAAGTTTTCTTCTTGTTGTTTTGTTTTTGTTTTTTTAAATAACAGTTTGACCCCCAAAATAAATAACAAAAACACAAAATTATATGCACTTGCATGTGTTTAATTTATTCCCTATGCTTTTGTATCGTGTTTAGGTGCTTTATTATTTAGAGGATAACTATGGTGTATTTGGTGTATTTGTACTGGTAATAAGTCATAAATACTGAAATTGCACCCGGATATTATTGTTGCGTTATTGTCATTCGCTTAATGGTGGTCATCCCACCCTGCAAGAGGCGGGACGTAGCCCAATGGTATAGCACTCGCTCGATGCGCGGTCGGTGTGGGATCGATCCTCGTCGGTGGGCCCATTGGGCTATTTATCGTCACAGCCAGGTATATCAAAGGCCGTGGTATGTACTATCCTGTCTGTGGGATGGTGCATATAAAAGAACCCTTGCTGCTAATCGAAAAGAGTAGCCCATGAAGTGGCGACAGCGGGTTTCCTCTCAATATTTGTGTGGTCCTTAACCAAATATCTGACGCCATATAACCGTAAATACAATGTGTTGACTGCGTTGTTAAATAAAACATTTATTTCTTTTCACCTTGCAATGCCCGTAACGCTACACCATATACATTCCAAAATAGTACCTATTGCTTGGAGACACCCTACACACACACACACACACACACACACACACACACACACACACACACACACACACACACACCCAGCCACCCCATTAAAAAACAAATTCATATGATGGGTATTGTATGATAAACCAAAAACATAAAGTAATTAAAAAGAAGAAAGAATATAGCAATGCACAACCTAACGCTGTTCACTACCCAACCCCCTCGAGCGTTACATAATATGTGAATAGCCCCTCGCAATGCACTACCTAACGCTGTTCAGTACACAATCAACACACTGTGTAACGTGTGGACGTACACCCACCAACCCCCGCGAGCGTTACATAATATGTGAATAGCCCCTCGCAATGAACTACCTAACGCTGTTCAGTACACAATCAACACACTGTGTAACGTGTGGACGTACACCCACCAACCCCCTCGAGCGTTACATAATATGTGAATAGCCCCTCGCAATGCACTACCTAACGCTGTTCAGTACACAATCAACACACTGTGTAACGTGTGGACGTACACCCACCAACCCCCGCGAGCGTTACATAATATGTGAATAGCCCCTCGCAATGCACTACCTAACGCTGTTCAGTACACAATCAACACACTGTGTAACGTGTGGACGTACACCCACCAACCCCCGCGAGCGTTACATAATATGTGAATAGCCCCTCGCAATGCACTACCTAACGCTGTTCAGTACACAATCAACACACTGTGTAACGTGTGGACGTACACCCACCAACCCCCGCGAGCGTTACATAATATGTGAATAGCCCCTCGCAATGCACTACCTAACGCTGTTCAGTACACAATCAACACACTGTGTAACGTGTGGACGTACACCCACCAACCCCCGCGAGCGTTACATAATATGTGAATAGCCCCTCGCAATGCACTACCTAACGCTGTTCAGTACACAATCAACACACTGTGTAACGTGTGGACGTACACCCACCAACCCCCGCGAGCGTTACATAATATGTGAATAGCCCCTCGCAATGCACTACCTAACGCTGTTCAGTACACAATCAACACACTGTGTAACGTGTGGACGTACACCCACCAACCCCCGCGAGCGTTACATAATATGTGAATAGCCCCTCGCAATGCACTACCTAACGCTGTTCAGTACACAATCAACACACTGTGTAACGTGTGGACGTACACCCACCAACCCCCGCGAGCGTTACATAATATGTGAATAGCCCCTCGCAATGCACTACCTAACGCTGTTCAGTACACAATCAACACACTGTGTAACGTGTGGACGTACACCCACCAACCCCCGCGAGCGTTACATAATATGTGAATAGCCCCTCGCAATGCACTACCTAACGCTGTTCAGTACACAATCAACACACTGTGTAACGTGTGGACGTACACCCACCAACCCCCGCGAGCGTTACATAATATGTGAATAGCCCCTCGCAATGCACTACCTAACGCTGTTCAGTACACAATCAACACACTGTGTAACGTGTGGACGTACACCCACCAACCCCCGCGAGCGTTACATAATATGTGAATAGCCCCTCGCAATGCACTACCTAACGCTGTTCAGTACACAATCAACACACTGTGTAACGTGTGGACGTACACCCACCAACCCCCGCGAGCGTTACATAATATGTGAATAGCCCCTCGCAATGCACTACCTAACGCTGTTCAGTACACAATCAACACACTGTGTAACGTGTGGACGTACACCCACCAACCCCCGCGAGCGTTACATAATATGTGAATAGCCCCTCGCAATGCACTACCTAACGCTGTTCAGTACACAATCAACACACTGTGTAACGTGTGGACGTACACCCACCAACCCCCGCGAGCGTTACATAATATGTGAATAGCCCCTCGCAATGCACTACCTAACGCTGTTCAGTACACAATCAACACACTGTGTAACGTGTGGACGTACACCCACCAACCCCCGCGAGCGTTACATAATATGTGAATAGCCCCTCGCAATGCACTACCTAACGCTGTTCAGTACACAATCAACACACTGTGTAACGTGTGGACGTACACCCACCAACCCCCGCGAGCGTTACATAATATGTGAATAGCCCCTCGCAATGCACTACCTAACGCTGTTCAGTACACAATCAACACACTGTGTAACGTGTGGACGTACACCCACCAAACCCCGCGAGCGTTACATAATATGTGAATAGCCCCTCGCAATGCACTACCTAACGCTGTTCAGTACACAACACACTGTGTAACGTGTGGACGTACACCCACCAACCCCCGCGAGCGTTACATAATATGTGAATAGCCCCTCGCAATGAACTACCTAATGCTGTTTAGTACACAATCAACACACTGTGTAACGTGTGGACGTACACCCACCAACCCCCGCGAGCGTTACATAATATGTGAATAGCCCCTCGCAATGAACTACCTAATGCTGTTTAGTACACAATCAACACACTGTGTAACGTGTGGACGTACACCCACCAACCCCCTCGAGCGTTACATAATATGTGAATAGCCCCTCGCAATGCACTACCTAACGCTGTTCAGTACACAATCAACACACTGTGTAACGTGTGGACGTACACCCACCAACCCCATCGAGCGTTACATAATATGTGAATAGCCCCTCGCAATGCACTACCTAACGCTGTTCAGTACACAATCAACACACTGTGTAACGTGTGGACGTACACCCACCAACCCCATCGAGCGTTACATAATATGTGAATAGCCCCTCGCAATGCACTACCTAACGCTGTTTAGTACACAATCAACACACTGTGTAACGTGTGGACGTACACCCACCAACCCCATCGAGCGTTACATAATATGTGAATAGCCCCTCGCAATGCACTACCTAACGCTGTTCAGTACACAATCAACCCACTGCGTAAGTTAACGTGTGGACGTACACCCACCCACCCCCTCGAACGTTACATGATATTTGAATAGTCCCTCGACGGACTCTAGTAAATATTGCAATTATATTCAATAATTAACAAGCACGTACTTCCATGAGATAAACTAACCTAAAGAAACATCGCAGCTTAGAAGAAACGCCAACAGGAATGACATCCACAACCTCAATAACGTCTTTGGGCTCCAGCATGAGAAACAGACTAACTTCCATGTTGAGAACATCTTCCAATGTGATCCATGCACTTCAAAGTCAGGAGTAGTGTAGGTCCTTATGCCCTTCGTTTTATTTATTCTTGAAGCAAGCACTCAAGCCATGTGCAGTCTGTAGTGTCATGGTTACCATATAGTCTTTTTTATCATTTCCTTTTGTTTATTTTAGAAGGAAGCAATCTGTAATAAAATGAACCGATATTGGTGACATGGTTGCCAGCTAGTATGTTGGAATATGTATTTAAAAAAAACAAAAAAAAAAAAAAAACCCAACAACAACCCAACAACAACATATAAATACTACTACTACTACTACTACTACTACTACTACTAATAATAATAATAATAATAATAATAATAACAAAAAATAATTAGTGTGATGTTTTCAGGGTCAAATTCATTTCATGTAAATAACAATGTAACAGAAATTGTATTATGTTGATATTTTTGTATTTTCCATTCAGTTCTGTTAGCTTAAGCATACATTTGGCACTAATTTGTACTAATGTCAGGTTTTAGAAGAATTTTTTTTCCACATTTTTGAAATTCCAAGCACCGAATATTCCAGTACCTTTGCAATACCCCGAATATGGAGAGAACCGCAGAACTATGTGCATGACTGCTACTTCTGTGTGGTGGATATTTCAAGATTAAAAAAAAAAAAAAAAATCCACATATCACATATCCAGATATTCCATCATCTATTTCTCCAGTTTCACTCTGCAGAACTGTCTATCCCGAGACCGCCAGCTAAAGATTTGGAGAGTGAAGGTGAAAATGTTGAATCTGAATCTGAAGAATCTTACGTTGGTCATACTGACGAAGAAATGACGTGACCACACTTTCCAAACCAGCAGGAAATGGATGATTTGATTCGAGATCTCCGGCTGACCAAGTCTAATGCAGAGCTTCTAACATCAAGACTGGTTGAGTAGAACCTTTTGGGCAACAGTTGTCGAACTACAGCTGTTAGGAAAAGACATGAAAGGTTCTCAAAATAATTTTCGGTAAAAGATGATTTATGTTTCTCAAATGACATTGAGAAGTTGTTTCAAGAACTGGGTATTGGTCATGGACCAAATGATTGGCGTCTATTCATAGGCAGATCCTCCCGAAGTCTCAAATGTCCTAGCAGCACTGGAAGATTGACTGCCCCACTCTAAGAAGAAATAGGAAGCGGGGTCGCCCCCTACTACTCTTTTTCTAGACTTTACCTTGCTTTATAGTGATACCATCTCGTATCCTCCGGAGTCAGGCCCGTCCGCACCACTATACCAACCCATGACGACTGGACTATACCCTAGTCTGATACTCTCTCTCTCTCTCGTTCAGACGGATCCGGCTTCTCAAGATCTGTATTTCAGCACAGCACTACACCTTCAACGTCTATCCACTGTCAATCTAGGGGTTTTCTTGACGGGATGCAACCCATCTCGTCGCTTTTAGCTGTGCACCCAAACGGCCTTAACGAGGCCACTCGCGTGGACATATCGATCGGACTTTAAACTTTTAGATCTGCATTCAAAATTTTGTCGAAATTACTTCTTTTTTAAAAATATTATTAAATAGTCCGATCCTCTCTTCTTTCTCTAAAATGTCCTTCTAAAATGCTCCAAATTATATAAATATTCGGCCGAGCAGTCAATTCTTTTTTGGGTTTTTTGGCTTGTAACCTTTTTATTTTATTTATTTATTCTATTAACTCTTTTTACTAATTGCTATTTTCAAAATTCTGCCCATTTTCACAACCCCCCCCCCCCCCCTCCATCCCGAGTCAGGCCACAGATCTTATCGGAGGTCGGACTCGGGATGGGCGTGTTCGAAACCCTAGTGGTATATGGGCACGTTAAACTAGTTATCATCATCATCATCATCATCAAATGTGTTCTTCTGCACAATGGAAATCAGTATCCATCAATAGCTATTGGGTACTCAGTGAATATAAAGGAAAACTACGACAAATTTTAATTTCTTCTGGAAACTATATACTAAAACAGGTACAAATAGCAGGTATGTGGCGATTTCAAAATGATTAGCTTCTTAAAAGGACTCCAAGGAGGCTATACAAAACATTCTTGTTTTCCTTGCCTGTGGGACAGTCGTGCTACATCTCAACACTACAGCAAAAGACACTGGTTTCAAAGATATCACTTTATTTCAGGCACACAGAATGTGGAGTACCAGCTCTTGGTAGAATCAGAGAAAGTCCTTATGCCTCCACTGTATATCAAACTTGGCCTTGTCAGACAGTTTGTGAAAGCACCGAACAAAGAAGGCGAAGCTTTCAAATACATTTCCAATATGTTTCCACATCTGTCAAAAGCAAAAATCGAAGGTGGTATTTTCACCAGACCAGATGTTTGCAAGATGCTTTTATCACAAGAATTTGAAAAAAAATTACATTAAAGGAATGAAACGCTTGGAGGTCGTTTAGAGAAGAGGTTGAACATTTCCTACGAACAGTTAATAGAAAAGTTGATAAAGACTTATGAAAAGCTTGAATGTCGGATGTCTGTGAATCGATCAAGTTTTAAACACGTTGTTGTTTTTTGTTGTTCTTGTTCTTTTTAAGAGGAGGTGAAAATGTTATTTCTAAAATGTAAAAATTGTATATATTACATAGTATTCTTACCATAAATAGCTGACGACACGTTTTACGGTAATAAGAAACTTAGAAGAACGAGTGACTTTCCGGTAGTTGGTGCTCGCGAATTTTATACAATTCTGGTATTCCAAATGTGTAGTTTCGTAACGAGCGTGTTTGGTGACGGGAGCGTAGAACGAGTAAAAGTTAAACAACCTGCAGCGTAACGAGCATGTCTGGTGACTGAAGCGTAGAACGAGTAAAGGTTAAACAACCTGCAGCGTAACGAGCATGTCTGGTGACTGAAGCGTAGAACGAGTAAAGGTTAAACAACCTGCAGCGTAACGAGCATGTCTGGTGACTGAAGTGTAGAACGAGTAAAAGTTAAACAACCTGCAGCGTAACGAGCATGTCTGGTGACTGAAACGTAGAACGAGTAAAGGTTAAACAACCTGCAGCGTAACGAGCATGTCTGGTGACTGAAGCGTAGAACGAGTAAAGGTTAAACAACCTGCAGCGTAACGAGCATGTCTGGTGACTGAAGTGTAGAACGAGTAAAGGTTAAACAACCTGCAGCGTAACGAGCATGTCTGGTGACTGAAGTGTAGAACGGGTAAAGGTTAAACAACCTGCAGCGTAACGAGCATATCTTGTGACTGGAGCGTAGAACAAGTAAAAGTTAAACAACATGTAGTAGGCGACAGTGTGTGGTGACCAACAAAAAAACAAGAAAAAAAGAAGAAGAAAAAAGAGAAGTAAATAAACAATGCACGTACTCCGTCAAATCATGGGTTTCCACCATCATCCACTGGACCAGCAAGTCCAAAACCTTACCATCACAGAACGGCGTTCTACAGGTCGGTCTATGGCAGTCAATAGCAAAAATAACCAACATTGCGACCATAACGCTGAAGTGTCATTTTCTTACTGTGGTATCCTTGGCCGATCGAATTCCGTCCCATAACATTAAACATCGGTACTGCACATGTTCAATCCAACAACCAGATACATTTAACGTCATATAATAACGGTTTTGTAATTAGTTACGTTTGTTGTCAACGAATGTAAAATTCCCACCAGGAAGTGAATATTTGTAAGTTTTTTAACAACATCGACATCAGTCCCGTGTGAACGTCATAAACGCGAAATGTATGAAAGACCACACCCGTCATAAAATTGAGGGAACAACACCACAACAGATTGTCAACGAAGCAAATGTAAAAGCATTATGAACAAATATACACTTTTTTTGGTGAACACTGGTTGTCGATCAGCACTACTGTGTTCGAGAATAGAAAGGTTTTTTTTTTTTTTTTTTTTTTTTTTTTTTATGCTTTGTAAACAATCACGCCACTCTTAACAGCTTTTCAAGTAGTCACTAAATTTTCGTGATTCATATAGATTGTGCTAACAACTTTTGTAAGTGACTAAAAAAACAGAAGTAAAAGTTTAACTAATGTTTGTCGACAGCAATTGTGGATCTGACACCGACGACTTTCCATACCCCCCCCCCCCCACACACACACACACACAAACACACTTTAAGAGTGTCATTCATGTGATTTTTTTGCTAAATATAGACACAACTCAAGCAGACGACAGTCATTACCGATCTGTGAAATCTAGTCCCTTCATTTATAAAGGTAGTATAGCCTTTGGATATAGTTCCTGTATGCAATAATATAATTACCGGCAGGCCTACTCAGGCACTGTACAGGGGCGAAAACACAATCTGACCTTTTACCACCCTCATGTTCAATGTTTATCGATCGAGGCTTCGTTAATTCATACATATGCAGTGGTATGAAAGTTCGTGCTTGCATAGTGTGATTAGAAAGAGCGCGGACGTGATATGGGACGAATTTAGATAGTTTAGGATAAGTATTTACAATTTTGTTTATTTCTGAACTTTTTTTTTTTTTTTCTTCTTCTTCTTATTTTTTTTTAAATTGTTTTTTGTTGTTTGCAAAATACTTTTATTTATACAAA
The DNA here is from genome assembly GCF_016097555.1 of Gigantopelta aegis. Classification (NCBI taxonomy): domain Eukaryota; kingdom Metazoa; phylum Mollusca; class Gastropoda; order Neomphalida; family Peltospiridae; genus Gigantopelta; species Gigantopelta aegis. The sequence continues at coordinate 52,174,797 of NC_054710.1, forward strand.
CCAAACGGGAATTATTTACCAAAAAACCCCCAAAAAACCCCTTTAAATGGAGGCTGGGTAGGACAGACATCGTTGGGGGTTTTGTTGGTTGGTTGATGGGCTTGATTTAGTTTGAAATTGGACACTGCACTTCATGTATTTTGACAAATTTTAAAATACCATTATCTTACTATCATCATTTAAAAAATATATCCATTAATTTCTAACATTTTGGAGTAAGTAATTTTACCCTTCGTACCGTCTGACAGAAACTGTCCTCGACCTTGCAGTGAACAACTAACTTTACAATTTTATGAATTGAATATATATACATATATAGTAATGAGCGAATCATAAATAATTAATTGTTATCTGTCGACAGAGTTCTCATCTGGGTAACACCTTAGATTCTTATCAAAACACTATTTACCCACTCGTACTTTGGTTTGATGATAACTGAAAATAACATTACTCACTTTCAATATGGCAGCCAGATTATACGTCATCAGCAGTAGTCAAGTTACGTCATCACTGCTTGGGACCGAGACATACAAACTAATATGAAGTTAAGCTGCTACCTAGAGGCGAGCTCTATAGACAGATGCTCATTCATTATAGCATGTGCTATGTTCACTGCGCTATATATAATGACTGGACGAAAATTAATTTTAAACGTTACGTGTGAATGTCAGTGGCTTAGGAAGGTGCCAAAAAGTGTGTGGGGGGGGGCACACGTTTATACTTACACACTTGTTCACTATTATAAAGCAAAATATCTGAAAACTGTGGGCACATGCCCCCTTGCCCCCCCCAAACCCCCCCCCCCCCCACCCCACCCCCTGTTTCCTACGCCAGTGAATGTGCTATGCAGATTCAAAAATCCTGCCACTCGGATGGCAACTTGCAGGAATCTCGGAACAAGGATTTTGAGAGGTGGGAGGAGGGGTCGGTTAAGATTATGGTGAGGCACAAAGTGCCTTGCACGAGGGCGCGAAGCCCCCCCCCCCCCCCCCCCCGAGTTGCTTAGGAGGGTCTGGGGACATATTGAAAACAAAAGACCCGACTCATTTTTATTTGTTTGTTTGACAAATTGTTATTTTTTGCCGTCTGTTTCTCAGTTCGCCCCCTCCCCCCTCCCGCCATCCCCTTACTATATCTGATATAAAATAAAGGTGATTTTTTTTGGAGGTTGTTTGTTTGGGGTTTTTCGGTTCGCCCCCCCCCCCCCCCCCCCTTATTATGCAAAATAAATAAATAAAGTCTAGGCCTATTAAATATTAAATTTAAAACATATTTAACACCACAAATATCACAAGTAATCCAAAACATTTAATAAGATGTAGTTATTGTTATTGTTATTATTATTATTGTTATTATTATTATTATTATTATTATTATTATTATTATTATTATTATTTTAATAACAAACACATAATTAGGGCATTTTAAAAGGCCGACTACAGCACACGACATTGTACAATGTGATACCGTCACCTTAGGTCCAGTTTTGGCAAACGGCACACACACCCAGAGAGAGAGAGAGAGAGAGAGAGAGAGAGAGAGAGAGAGAGAGAGAGAGAGAGAGAGAGAGAGAGAGAGAGAGAGAGAGAGAGAGAGAGAGAGAGAGAGAGCGAAAGTCTCACAGACACACTAACACATACATACAAACAGACACAAACACACACACACACACACACACACGCGCGCACACACGCACACACCAGCCTGTTCTGCGTTTTTCTTTATACACTACATTTCCACCTACGTATTAATAAACAATAAAAACAAAATAATAAAAACAAATGAAAGGGGAAAAAATAATACATTAAACAAAGATTAGGATCAGCATCTTTTCTGCTTTGTATGTCTTAATGGGCACGCCACATGCTTCACTATCGATAGTTTATTTTCATATTTTGACGAGAACACAAACTTCACAGCGTTTAGCGGCGTGGTTGCTCGAGTGTCCTATATAGCGTCATTCTATTATATGTGAGAATAACACCTTCATCCCTAGCGGAGGCATTTAGATAGAGTGTGGTGTCTATTGTTGTCTATATGTTGCCCGTGCTTCTGGAACGTTTAGATGGAGTGTGTTGTCTATAGTTGTCTAGATGTAAGCCGTGCTCCGGGAACGTTTAGATAGAGTGTGGTGTCTATAGTTGTCTAGATGTAACCCGTGCTCCAGGAACGTTTAGATAGAGTGTGGTGTCTGTTGTTGTCTAGATGTTGCCCGTGCTCCTGGAACGTTTAGATGGAGTGTGTTGTCTATAGTTGGCTAGATGTAACCCGAGCTCCGGGAACTTTTAGATGTGTGTGGCATCTATAGTTGTCTAGATGTAACCCGAACTCCGGGAACGTTTAGATGGGGAGTGGTGTATATAGTTGTCTAGATGTGACCCATGCTCAAGGAACGTTTAGATTGAGTGTGGTATCTATAGTTGTCTAGATGTAGCCGGTGCTCAGGGAACGTTTAGATGGAGTGTGGTGTCTATAGTTGTGTAAATGTAACACGTGCTCCGGGAACGTTTAGATGGAGAGTGGTATCTATAGTCGTCTAGATGTAACCCGTGCTCAGGGCACGTTTAGATGGGTGTGGTATATATAGTTGTCTAGATGTAGCCCGTGCTACGAGAACGTTTAGATGGAGTGTGGTGTCTATAGTTGTCTAGATGTAGCCCGTGCTTCGGGAACGTTTAGATGGAGTGTGGTGTTTATAGTTGTCTAGATGTAGCCCGTGCTCTGGGAACGTTTAGATGGGGTGTGGTGTCTATAGTTGTCTAGATGTAGCCCGTGCTCCGGCAACGTTTAGATGGAGTGTGGTGTCTATAGTTGTCTAGATGTAACACGCGCTCCGGGAACGTTTATATGGAGTGTGGTGTCTATAGTTGTCTAGATGTAACCCGTGCTCCGGGAACGTTTAGATGGAGTGTGGTGTCTATAGTTGTCTAGATGTAACCCGTGCTCCGGGAACGTTTAGATGGAGTGTGGTGTCTATAGTTGTCTAGATGTAACCCGTGCTCCGGGAACGTTTAGATGGAGTGTGGTGTCTATAGTTGTCTAGATGTAACCCGTGCTCCGGGAACGTTTAGATGGAGTGTGGTGTCTATAGTTGTCTAGATGTAACCCGAACTCCGGGAACGTTTAGATGGAGTGTGGTGTCTATAGTTGTCTAGATGTAACCCGTGCTCCGGGAACGTTTAGATGGAGTGTGGTGTCTATAGTTGTCTAGATGTAACCCGTGCTCCGGGAACGTTTAGATGGAGTGTGGTGTCTATAGTTGTCTAGATGTAACCCGTGCTCCGGGAACGTTTAGATGGAGTGTGGTGTCTATAGTTGTCTAGATGTAACCCGTGCTCCGGGAACGTTTAGATGGAGTGTGGTGTCTATAGTTGTCTAGATGTAACCCGAACTCCGGGAACGTTTAGATGGAGTGTGGTGTCTATAGTTGTCTAGATGTAACCCGTGCTCCGGGAACGTTTAAATGGAGTGTGGTGTCTATAGTTGTCTAGATGTAACCCGTGCTCCGGGAACGTTTAGATGGAGTGTGGTGTCTATAGTTGTCTAGATGTAACCCGTGCTCCGGCAACGTTTAGATGGAGTGTGGTGTCTATAGTTGTCTAGATGTAACCCGTGCTCCGGGAACGTTTATATGGAGTGTGGTGTCTATAGTTGTCTAGATGTAACACGTGCTCCGGGAACGTTTAGATGGAGTGTGTCATCTACAGTTGTCTAGATGTAACCCGAACTCCGGGAACGTTTAGATGGGGAGTGGTGTATATAGTTGTCTAGATGTAACCCATGCTCAAGGAACGTTTAGATTGAGTGTGGTATCTACAGTTGTCTAGATGTAGCCGGTGCTCAGGGAACGTTTAGATGGAGTGTGGTGTCTATAGTTGTGTAAATGTAACACGTGCTCCGGGAACGTTTAGATGGAGAGTGGTATCTATAGTCGTCTAGATGTAACCCGTGCTCAGGGCACGTTTAGATGGGTGTGGTATATATAGTTGTCTAGATGTAGCCCGTGCTACGAGAACGTTTAGATGGAGTGTGGTGTCTATAGTTGTCTAGATGTAACCCGTGCTCTGGGAACGTTTAGATGGAGTGTGGTGTCTATAGTTGTCTAGATGTAGCCCGTGCTCCGGGAACGTTTAGATGGAGTGTGGTGTCTATAGTTGTCTAGATGTAGCCCGTGCTCTGGGAACGTTTAGATGGGGTGTGGTGTCTATAGTTGTCTAGATGTAACCCGTGCTCCGGGAACGTTTATATGGAGTGTGGTGTCTATAGTTGTCTAGATGTAACACGTGCTCCGGGAACGTTTAGATGGAGTGTGTCATCTACAGTTGTCTAGATGTAACCCGAACTCCGGGAACGTTTAGATGGGGAGTGGTGTATATAGTTGTCTAGATGTAACCCATGCTCAAGGAACGTTTAGATTGAGTGTGGTATCTACAGTTGTCTAGATGTAGCCGGGGCTCCGGGAACGTTTAGATGGAGAGTGGTATCTATAGTCGTCTAGATGTAACCCGTGCTCAGGGCACGTTTAGATGGGTGTGGTATATATAGTTGTCTAGATGTAGCCCGTGCTACGAGAACGTTTAGATGGAGTGTGGTGTCTATAGTTGTCTAGATGTAACCCGTGCTCTGGGAACGTTTAGATGGAGTGTGGTGTCTATAGTTGTCTAGATGTAGCCCGTGCTCCGGGAACGTTTAGATGGAGTGTGGTGTCTATAGTTGTCTAGATGTAGCCCGTGCTCTGGGAACGTTTAGATGGGGTGTGGTGTCTATAGTTGTCTAGATGTAACCCGTGCTCCGGGAACGTTTAGATGGAGTGTGGTGTTTATAGTTGTCTAGATGTAGCCCGTGCTCTGGGAACGTTTAGATGGGGTGTGGTGTCTATAGTTGTCTAGATGTAACCCGTGCTCCGGGAACGTTTAGATGGAGTGTGGTGTGTATAGTTGTCTAGATGTAACCCGAGCTCCGGGAACGTTTAGATGGAGTGTGGTGTCTATAGTTGTCTTGATGTAACCCGTGCTCCGGGAACGTTTAGATGGAGTGTGGTGTCTATAGTTGTCTTGATGTAACCCGTGCTCCGGGAACGTTTAGATGGAGTGTGGTGTCTATAGTTGTCTTGATGTAACCCGTGCTCCGGGAACGTTTAGATGGAGTGTGGTGTCTATAGTTGTCTAGATGTAACACGTGCTCCGGGAACGTTTAGATGGAGTGTGGTATCTACAGTTGTCTAGATGTAACCCGTGCTCCGGGGACGTTTATATGGAGTATGGTGTCTATAGTTGTCTAGGGAACGTTTAGATGGGTGTGTTATCTAGAGTTGTCTAGATGTAACCCGAGCTCCGGGAACGTTTAGATAGGTGTGGCATCTATAGTTGTCTAGATGTAACCCGTGCTCCAGACCGGCCTCAGTGGCGTCGTGGTTAGGTCATCGGTCTACAGGCTGGCTCAGTGGGTAGGTGTAAACCACTTTCACCGACCAGTGATCCATAACTGGTTGAACAAGGCCATGGTTTGTGATATCCTGCCTGTGGGAAGTGCAAATAAGATATATATTGCTGCTAATCGGAGTAATCGAGTAGCCCATGTAGTGGCGACAACGTGTTTTCTCTCAAAATCTGTGTGGTCCTTAACCATATGTCTGACGCCATATAACCGTAAATAAAATGTGTCGAGTGCGTCGTTAAATAAAACATTTCTTTTTTTCCCATGCTCCGGGATCCGTTTAGATGGAGTGTAGTGTCTATAGTTGTCTAGATGTAACCTGTGCTCCGGGAACGTTTAGATGGAGTGTGGTGTCTATAGTTGTCTTGATGTGACCCGAGCTCCGGGAACGTTTAGATGGGTGTGGTGTCTATAGTTGTATATCATTATGAGATACAATCCGGCTTGGCTATTACAAACAACAGAACGACCAGAAGCACACTGACTATAAATAACGTGATATTCAAAATACGAAAATGTGTTTAATATTGAAATGTCGTCCCCGGAGATGTCGTCTGTCTCCATTGGTTGAAGTCGTTGTTATGGCATTGGTAGGTAACTCCAGACAGTCCCTTTAAGTTTATGTTTTAAAAAAAGAGACAATAAAAGGTTAAACACGTGAACACACATGTGCAGCAATAATAATTGTAGACTGACTTAATTTAATATAATCTTGTCTATTAAGATTGCTACACAAAAGAGACAAACACTATTTAGTTAAACATTTTATTAAAGAAACAATGAAAGGTAAAACTTGAAGTAGCCCGGGAGCCATCAACTTATTTAATTTATTTTTTAAATTATTATTATTTATTTATTTATTTTAATTTTCTTCTTCTTCTTCTTCTTCTTCTTCTTCTTCTTCTTCTTCTTATTATTATGTTGTTATTGTTGTTTTTGTGTTTTTTTGTTTTGTTTTGTTGGGGTTTTCTTGTTGGGTTTTGTTGTTGTTGTTGTTGTTGTTGTTTGTCTGTTTGTTTGTTTGTTGTTTGTTGTTGGGTTTTTTTGTTGTTGTTTTTTTGTTGTTTTGGGGTTGTTATGTTGTCTAGGAGTACATGAGCAACTCTTCGTTATTCAGCGGCAGAGAGTGGAGTGATGGTGTGGAATAGAGACCGTTCAATTCTAAATATAAACCCTGATCACTGTTTTTACTCAAACGTATTTTAAAAGGCCAGTTATTTATCTCTTTTTTTTAAATTATTCACACATAAGCATTAACGTTGCTTCTCATAAGATTATTCATAAGGTAGGTACAGTACATTTCATTTTGATACCATTTTTATGAAAATTAACCCCTTTCTTTTCACACCAAGATACACATTTTGATAAATTTGTGAATATTAACCACTTTCTTGTCACACCAAAATAAGCAGTTTGATAAGTTTGTGCCTTTAGTAATTGGATATGAAGACAACATATAAATAGATATAATAAAATGAATCCTTGGCTCCCGGACTAAGCCCACAGAGAGTAACAACTCCGTAATCTATCTAAAATACGTCTAACGAATACGTAGCCATGAACAATTGAGCTGCAGACATCACATCCATTTGATATATGCAATCAAACTCCTCAAGTTTAGTGACCATGCGCATGAGGAATATATGTCAAATACTGGTACATTACTATTAATATATAGTTTAAAAACTATTTTAAAATATCTACACAAAAGAAACAAACCCAGTTAAAGAAACAATGAAAGGTAAAATACTGTAACTTGTCCAGGAGCCATAGGCTGATTTTGGGGTAACCTGGATTTGCCGGTAAACAATCTATTATTTGCTGCTTTATACTGTCTAGGAGTATCTCTTCGTGAGTGGGCGTGGGAGGACGGGGTGTTTGCAACCCATGAGCAATTTCAGATATTAACTTCTTTTTTTTTTTCTTTACGAAGGTTACACTCAAATATTAAAAAAATTGTAGATTTTCCATCATTTCTTGTAATGTGCTCATACCGAACCCATTATTTTTTCGTGTGGCAATGTCTGTTAATGTTATACCACTATATAGATACCAAGACTATATGGATACCAAGTCATTCCTGGCCATACCAACATGCCACGTGTGTTAAATGTGTGCACTGAATTAGATATGAAAAGAAAACCTAATAAAAAAACAACAAATATATATATTATTTTAGTAAAATCAGCCCTTGACTCCCGGACTAAGCCAACAAAGTGTAACAATAAAACACATAAACTGTCTAAGCTCCACGTGATCATGAGACATCTAGCTATATACATTAAAACAGCAATTAATATACTTAATGAAATTCTTCAATTTTAGTGCACATATAGATTATATGTCAAACAGTGACATGTAACCATTCACATATAGTTTGAAAATCATTTGAAAATATCTATACAAAATATACAAAGTTTGTTTTGTTTTGTTTAGCTAGTGCAAATTGATATATTAATCATCGGCTATTAGTGGGGCCATTAACAGGGAGTATTTGACTGAATTGTGCACTTTTGGTTCGAAGTATGAAATTTCGACCATAGATACATGACCCACTACAAACATTCCCAGAAGTAAGGAGCGCCCCCTGGGATGCAGGGAGGATCTACAAATGTCCCCCACTTCTTTTAATGGGATATCTAACAGGCATTGTTCATCCTTGGTTAAAACCATTAAACTTCACACATACATACCTTGACCCATGACGAACATTTTGCGATATGGTCCCAACTTACGAGCGCCCTCTAGTGGCCAGGGTGGATCTACAAATGTCCCCTACCCATTTAGTGGGGCAGCTAAAACAAAATGTCCAGTTTAGTCTAAAAGCATGGAGCTTGGCATATATACACACATTAATATGTGTAGGGATTTCTTAATGACATGCAAGTACCTGCATATAAATGCATGCTTTCACCCATTGTTAATGATGCATCAATTCTAAATGTATTTGTTAACAGATGAGATTAATGCAGGTGCAGATTTGTGGTGTGGGAGTGCAGGATGAGCACTGTTTTGTGGATGGAGGATTTGTACCTTAATGGCATGTAGCAATCGTATGTTGCATGCACACCAAATACATGGTACATATTATGAAACCTTTACGTACAAATGCCATGACACACTACAAACAGTGTCAGCAGCCACTGCTGACCGTGGAGGGATACCATAAATGCCCCACCTGCCTATAGAGGAAGTTCTATTCAAATATATCTACATGAATATTTATAAAATTGACAAAATATGAAAACAATGTATCAAGTGGAAAATCTGCAACACTTAGTATGAGTCTTACCATGTTTCGTTTTACTTTGGTGTCATTCTGTTCTAGACAAGGCAAAGATTCCTTGGAATATAAGGTAGTGTAGTCAAGGCTTACAATAACCTGATTAAGAATTGCAATATGTAGTGCTAATTTCATATTCCACTGCTCACGTATGCAGTTTCTATGGAACATTTCACTTCAGTGCATTTCCAGTGGACCCTTTTTGCAAGCACATCTAGTGTCACATCTTTTCAGAATCTTGCAATCACACATATCCAAATCGGAGTAGCATTTGACACCACATGCACAGTATACAGGACTGCCTGTCTTTAACAAACGTCCATCCCCACCTCTCTGGAGTAGATGCATTGTGTTCACCTTGTTAATTGGTGACCCATTGCCAGCTTGGTATACATCTCATGTTGAGTGATGCAATAAGGCATCCTGGGTGGGTAGAATGCTTTTTATTGTCTTTCCCTTCTGGCAGTGCATCGACTTCCTTGCTTTCTTTTAGGACACATGGAGCAGCTTTATCTATGAGTGTGCAGGGGTTGAGCACCATGTAGATAAAGATAAGGGTTACATAAGGCATCACAAGCTGTAATTCCATTTTTTTCAAGGAAAGCAGAGGTAGTGCCACACCCATAGAGGTAGAGACAGGAATGCATCTTTACCCAAGACGTCATAAAATGAGAAGTATTTGTCTGTATCAAAGACAACCCAAATATTTAGTTTGATTCAAGATAATCTAATGATCGAACTTACTAATTAGGATGACAATCTTATGTGTGTTAATAGTGCACATAAGACTTGACAAAACCGTTCTAAATAGCATCCTAAGCATGATTTAAAAGCCTAGTGTCCGCTTTCTCGTGGTTACATGGTAACATTGAACGCTCGGTTCCTTGATGATTAGCTATGACACCATGTGTAATGGTTATTTCCTTGTCTTCAGTGACAATGTTGGTAGTGAGGAATGCAAAAAGTTCCTGTTTGATGGTTGGACAAATGTAAAAGGACTGCATACAAACCTGGAATCTTGTTCCTATCAGCAAGCTGATATTTGATCAGAATGCCAGCAGTAAATGTGCTAAATACACCTCCAACACAGTTAGAACATTCTGAAATAGTTGATGTGGTATGGGAGACAAATATCACGAGCAGCAAGTTCTAACTAAACCTACACACACACAACTGTGCATTTCTAACGTTGGGGTCATTTTGTCTTCCGTATTCGCAAAACTGCGGGTTTATCTGCTGCATTTTGGTTTTCTTTAGTTATTTGCTTCGGTCTGCACATATTCAGCTTTCTGTTTTTTCCTGTAAATAAATATAATTGTCGTTTAATCTTAATGTTATACAACATAAAATAGTAACGTAATAATTTCTGTTTGTAAAACTTCTGCATCTAATGTCTACTGTCTATCTACATAAGTGTGTCAAAATATTGAATTAATCCGATGCCTAAATTCGCAGTAAATAGGATTGCAGACAATTGTTTTTCATTTCTAAAACCAGTATAACTCGGTGTGACACCAATAATTTGTCATTGTTATAATCTCGTTAGAGCGCAATAAACTGTCAATTTAATTGGTTTTTAATTTTTGACAAGCTTAAGATAGATTCTTAAAAAGAAAGATACCGCTTTTGTAACGTGTAAAGTATGCTATTTGCTAATACGGAAAGATATGAAACAGCACAACCAAAACACAGTTTGAAGCAATTTGTGAGGGATTTTGTTTTGTTTTTTGTTTGTAAAGAAAATTGTTGGCCGATTTTGTTGCAATTTTGTAGTTGGTTTGGTGACAGCGTGTGCGCGCATGTGCGTTGATGTGTGTGTAGGTGGATGGGTGGAACAGGGGTAATTATTGCTATAATTAACTAACGTATACATATGTCTGAGTAATGTACAACTTTATTATTATTATTATTATTATTATTATTATTATTATTATTATTATTATTAGTAGTATTATTGTTGTTGTTGTTGTTATTATTATTATTGTTATTATTTATTAAAATATCATAATATTATGCCATAATAGTCAACATTATAGTCCCTTTAATAACTGTCCAATGAAAATGCAGCTGGTGTGAATATATATTCTTTGAAATGATGGCCTAAATATAGCG
>NC_054710.1:52190627-52213071 GCF_016097555.1 Gigantopelta aegis
TTTTACTGTAAAATGGCTTGAAATTTTGAGTTCAAAAAGTAGCTTTCGGCAAGTATTTTCGCTTGACAACAATGGCGGCACGTCACGGTCATTTTCAGAGATCGATAGCTGATTGTGACAGCTAATTTGATAATAAATTTGATTGTTTTGCCAAAAACGAAAATAACCATATATTGGGATATGAATCGTGTTTCGTTTTTAAAAAATTCTGGTAAGAAAGCCAGTTATTTGGAATGATAGACATAAATACTGGACAGCTGGCCACAAATGCCAGTAAGTAAATGCGATTAGCAAAATTAGAAAATACACAAAAATAATACTTACCGATTCAAATATGAACTTTATTTTATGTATTTATAAAACATTTAAGTGAATATAATAATGTGAGTATAAATTATAAACTTGTACCCACTCAACGTGGTTTTTGTCAAAAATGAGCCCAGTAGTCTAAAGGTTAAGAAAAAATATCTAGTTTGTTGAAATTTGTGAAACAATCGTCTAAATTCAACTATAAGCAATTTTCCATCTCCATGATCCTGAACAATCAAAACATAGCCATCATTCATCATTTGTCATCAAATCTCAAGCTCGCTACCATAACAGTGTTATGTCTCACTATAATGTCAAATGGGACGTAGCACCTAATGCTCGTTAAAACTGAAAATTATGGTACTCAAGACATAAACATGATACTAAAGTGAAGCTTGTGTAAATATCGATTAATCATAACTCTAGCAGTGTTTAATATTATTAGAAAAACTATTGGCACACACACACACACACACACACACACACATGCGTACACACACACACACATGCGTACACAACACATGCACCATACATACACCACACACACACACACACACACACATGCGTACACACACACACACACACACACACACACACACACATGCGTACACAACACATGCACCATACATACACCACACACACACGCTCATATGCACACACAACACATACACCACACATTCACACTCATACATCACATACATCGCACATGTACAAAGATACACACATTCGTACACATGGACATGCAACACACATATGAAATGTGGGCTGAAATAATGCAAGTTCATTAACACCTTTATTGTAATTTTTTTTTTTTTTTTTTTAAATAACCCAACATGCTATACAAACCAAAACACCTTTCCAGGTTAAGCATGATTTAAATTTAAAAGCTCCTAATCACTGTTTCTTTACTTAGCCAAAATAACAAACAAGTTGTAGACAGTGAAACGGCCGATTACCAAGCAAATTGTTTCACATTATTCTGTACAATGAACATACATAATTTAATAGTGTAGGGCCATGTATATTATTAATACATTTATATTATTGTACATATATGGTTTAGAAAGAAAACAATAGCATAGATTTCTTGATTCTGCAAATGCAATAACTGATACCTGTATACAGAGATCCATTTGGCACAAGGGAAATAACTACAAGTTCCACCAAATTTGTTTCAGTCATTTTCTTTTTGATTTTTATTGAATGATTTATTTTAAATACTGTGTTCTCCCTTCATGTCCAATAAATATCTTGATACTTTGCCGTTGCCGTTGTTCCCCTGTTGTGTCCTCAAAACTGTATTGGTGCCCTACTGATTCAATGGACATCTACAGCAATAATTGCAGTGCCCCTCTGTAATACAAACCCTGTTTATACATGTCAGTATAATACATGTCGAACTACTTACTACTTACCTCTTACTATTAAGGTGAAGTTACTAGATTTAACGTCTGATGAACCGGTGTTTTTAACTGTACATGTGTACACCCCTCCATGGCTCATAGCGATATTTGTCAGTTCTAATTTCGAGCTTGATGACAGATTCTGATTTCCACGTATCCATGAAAACGAGCACGATGGTGTACAGTCTGCAATGCAGGTGACAGTCAGACTTTCCCCTTCTCCAGCAGTTGTAGGTGAACGGGGACTGAACGTAACAGAGTTTGGACCGTCTGCAAATAATATTTAAAAAAATAAAAATGAACTGCATGCAGCAAATATGTAACTTCCAAACAATTATCCTCGCGGTATGGGTCTTGGCGCGGATAAGCAACGATCTCGCGTAGTGTAAAAATAAGGATGTTTTTTTTTTATTATTGACAGAGGCATAACTTAATGTGTGCGTATATATATCATTAAAATATAAACATTAAATTAAATATATAGTCAAATTTAGTTTTAGTTTTAGTGCACTTGTGTATGCTGTAATATTCTAATCTTTTTTATGTTATTATTTTGAAGCAGAACATTTAGATAACTTCTGAATTAAAAATATTCACGAAAAATAACTCCAAACAACTGGAAACGATGTGTGGTGATCCATAAATTCAATATTAATAATACACGTCAAAATAACACCATTAAAATAAAGTCTAATTATATCGACACATGTAAACCATATAACCCAGTGCACTAATAGGGTGTGTAAATTTGACAGCCCTTCGAGTATTTGTCTGTTTGTTGATTATTACTTGTATTGAAGACAATATCCACTACACATTTCATTTTGAATAGATATTATTTTAAGACGTAATATGCACTGGGACGACCTTTAATCCTGACCCAATATAACCATATTCAGTGCATGTAAAATAAGGACAGGGGACTCATTCGGACATCCATAAAAATAGACTGACGTAGAGGTGATATAATTAATTGCCTTGTGTTTATTTCTCTAGAAGCAGACGACAATGTTTCGTGCTGCAGGTGAGTAAAATTAATTGTGAAAATTTGGAGATGCAGGGTATTTATGCATGTTGAAAAAGTGTCCTACGGAAAATAGTTCTTTTAGATACCTGGTATTTCTAATTATTTATACTTACCGCAAATTGCCAAATTGTAAACAGTGCTTTATTCTTATCAATAAAGAATACTTCTGTCAACAAAAATCTCTGTATTTGATGTCAAAGCATTTCTTGGATGACACACAATTGCTATTTAAAGATAGTGCGCCAAAATACATACAGCGTCATAATACATACCGAGACGATACCTGACATGTTATAAAACTCTGAATTCAACAATCATTTTAAGAGTACTGCTAAAGCAATACATGTCAAAGATAATTTGATCTGTAACAGTACCTGTACATAATAAAGCTACATACAACATGTTTATACATTCAGAACGTTTGAATTGTTTGAATTATTTGCAGAAATGACGTCAAACTCGAATGAAGTCAATTTGTGTGTCCTTACATCAAAATAAACAAGAGCGTAACGCTGGACAGCTTTCAGTGTAAAATTGCTGTGACCTTGATTAATTTGGATCTAATTTGCAAAGTTATCAAATTCTTAAGTATATGATCTGAGAAATACCACATACTTTAATTGCACTGAAAATGTAAGACATTATATGATATATACACATGCACACACACACACACACACACACACACACACACACACACACACACATACATACATATATATATATATATATACATATATACACTCTTCAAAAACGTAGGGGTTCCTGAAATATTAATGTTAATATCAACTACAGACATCCTAGTAAAGAACGTTCAGGTTTGTGTATCAACACACCGAAACACATTCCATAGTTAGCACATGCATCAGGCAGTTGCCCCGTACACGTGCGTGGGGTGTCATTCTCGATGTTGACAATTTCCAGGAAGGTCGATTAATCACTGTGGAGCATGATTTATGTCAACCTTTTTCATTATGTTGATCAAACAGTTGTCACTTTTATTTGTTTTTATTCATTTTTATTGTTTGAATTTGCGAATCACTGATAAAACACCTTCAACTTTCAAATTTCTCTTTTGACCCTAATCGTCCTTCAAGATCTTTGGTGGTCATAAAACCTACTGTAATACTGAACTACCGGTTATAATATTTGTTCAGTTAATTCACTATGAACATATAACCATTCCCTACAGCTAATATACCTTACAATTTTGGTAATTGTAAATTCTTATTAGAGTTCCCCTACCTTTTTGAAGAGTATCAGTATATATATGTATACTGTGGATGGTCAAAAACACTTCATGTGTCATCTTGGTTAGCAATATAGCTCATGTTTAAATAATTAATTGTATCTAGTGTATTACACCTACCGGGATGCACTGTTCTATTTTCACTGCCTGGTGCTGAAAGAACAAAAGAAACCAAATCAAACATCTGTTTTTATTGTACTATAACCAGGTTAACATTAAAGGGTAGAATACAAGCTAAATTGCATCCCAACACACATGCAAAGGTGCGCACGAGCGCACATGCACACACACACGCATGCACACACACACACATACGCACACTTACACAGACAGACACACACATACACGCATGTACGTACGCACACGCACAGACACACACGCCAAGATATATAAATGTATATTATAAAACGATACTGAAGACTATTGGTAGTATAAATGATGGAGGAAGCAGTCAGGATGACAGGGACGCTATGGGCTGTAAACCATTTAGGGCTCGTGATGAGATGAAGCAATGATATACCAAAGGAGACGGACGCCAAAAAGGGTTGAGGTGTGGATATATGACTATTATCAATCACCAGCTTTTACTCCCAGTAGAATGTAGAATAGAGCAGTGTTGTCACTCTATATGTAACTGTAACGTGATCTGTCAAAATGTTTCTATTAAGTAAAATATAGTACTTACAAAGCACCTTCAGTATGAACTGCTCACTTATAGATTTGGGTATGGCAGAGTTGGTCACTGTACATTTGTACACATTTCCATCCTGATTCCTGTTGATTGCTGTAAGTGTTAACAGAGGATCTGTTGTGATTTCATTATCACCCAGTGTCCAGGCGTAGTCACATGGCGGATTACAGTCAACAGTGCAGTTTACAGACAGACTTTGTCCTTCTTTGACATTTACATGAGATCTGAAGATAACGCCGCTTAGATCTGGACCATTTGACCGACACAAAAAAAACATAATTAAAATATAAAAAAATAATAATAATGATAAAAAATGAAAGTAAAATTGAAAAACAAATAGAGTACTACAATGCATGTCATCTACCGGGTCCCACAAATGTTACAATTCCCTAAACTCACGAACCCAAATTCTATATACAGTGGAACCTCACGGACGTTTTTTATTTTTTTTTGCAAAACGAAACGACCACTCAGTAAAGTTATTCCTTAATCCAGATATTCAGCTTCCGGAACCGGACGGTCATAGTTCTGAACCAAATGTAAAAAGTAAAGGCAAATTGCTTCGTTTGACCGGTCGCCGATGATTGAACATAAAAGTTTTTGTTTTTTAAATATAATTTCTTTTATCTATGACCAGACTGACTGTTTTATTTTATGAAAAAAAGAGTGTATTTTATTTTTTAAAGTGGGTAACTCTTGATCATACCCTACGGTACACCATGACCTCGTTTTGTAACTACCCTCCTAACTTAACTGTATGGTTTATTACTGAATACTGTTCATAATTGTTTTGGTGTGCAACTCAAGAGTATTGCCAGTCACCCAAAATAAAGACAAAGGAAACGTCTTTATATGCTATTGCTATCAAAACACTGGTTTGTGACTCTTTCACAAGTGGAACAATGCTCATTCAGTTTCTTCCCGGTTTTGAGAGAGTTGTATTTCCGTGATAGGGGCGGAGGGATGTATCATGTTGGCGTTTATATTATATCAGTACATATAGCAGAAATGAATTGTAATTTCGCCATTTAATATGTTTAAAATCTAATCTGTAAACGTAGAAACTAAACTAATAAGTGAGAAACAATATGCATTCCTCAACAACGTACCCACTTCGTGGAAATGAACTCAACCACGTGGCCTAGATTTACAACATTAACCGTACGACAAAACACAACTAATAACATTTTATAATCAAACATTTAGTATCAACAATGCAGCATGTCTTAAACAGTATTTAATTTTATTTAATCGCATTTTCTAACTTTAAGACAAGCACCTGGCAGGACACTACTGAATAGTAGACTGGCAAATAGCGCTTATTCACACCACGATCAACAGAAGAAAACTGGTTGAAGAAATGTTTTATTTTGTTTGCGAATCAAGGGAGGTTACTCATCACGTACATTTCAGTAATCCGGAAATTCGTTATTCTGGACGGTTTTTTTTTTAATAACAATACTGTTTGGACTAACGAGGTTCCACTGTATATAAAAAAATCGGTAAATTGTCACGAAAGTAAAACTTAATCTGTAACAATTACATATTTCAACCATATTGGATTTGCAGCTGTTGTTTCGATTCAGATGATATTCGTCTGAACGCGATAAACTTAGATTTGAGGATATATTATTAAAAACAGGCCTAATTGTCCTGGAGATTTCTGATTTTTGTATTATTATTCTTAGAGGCCATTACAGGCCTCCCAGCCACTTGTACATATCATTATAGGCATTTTACACGGATTTTTAAAGACATTTACATTACTAATGGTATGTTCTTACCTTGCATATGTACACAAGATACCATCTACTACCTCAACAAACAGGGTTGAAAATTAGCAGTCGCCCGGATGCCCATAACGACCTTTATTGGCTATGGGTGACTATGAATTTCACAAAGATAGTCCGTTGGGCGACCATTCATTTTAGAATCTGGTGAATATGGTAGCAGGTGAAAAATTAATACACTGAAACTGAATCGAATGTGACAAAACACACCGCTATTGTGCTGGCGCGAACTACAGATCTGGCAACAGACACCATTATAGAACATGTTCTATATTTTGACAACGCCAGACTTACAAGACTCGGCCTCAGCTTCTGAGATTTTGGTCCGAGGCTTTAAAAAAATATAGCTCAAAACGTATTGCAAACACATCATGTTTTTTGGGGTGTTGTCGGATTAATGGACTGGATACGCCATAATTATGTAGTAGACCTACTTTTTGACATTATTCAATATATTAATCGTATTTAATTAGCTTATATTATTCTGGGACAAAATCAAAGGCCTAAAGATAAAATTCGTATGAAAACATATTGATTTATTAAATTGTAAACCCATATCATCTGAAATAACGTTTTTGGTGGTAAAACATTCAGTGTAAATAAAAACAAGATATATATTTATAAAACGGCATAGGATAAATCCAACGTAATCTGAACGACAAAAAACCGTAATACGAAATCAGGGCCGTATCTCTGCACAATGCAGAGTCGATTGGGTATTTGGCAAAATAGTGGATGATTCCATGAATCTTTATCTAATGCCTCGTCTTTAGGAGGACAGCCACTCCCAAGGAGATAATTTAATGGAGAGTTCTCCATATTGAACCACCTCTCACAGGTGCACACAAAAGACTGTCATCCCCAGACTAATATACTAAAACACACGCAGTTCTACCTTTAGTCTATTTATATTGCATTATCGATTACTTCAGAGACAATACAAGTGAAGCTGCATACCTTGGCTGTTCTAGCATTTTTTTCTATCCCTGTATTAAAAATCATATTTAATCTGTATCATTTAATGGTAACTTTTAAAGTAACTTTTATTTATACTGAACTATTTTTTTTCTCTCTCTTAAAATGCGATTTGGGATGGTATGGGTTTAAAACTTAATAATATGTTTCTACTATGAATAAAGTTGCATGCCAATTCATCGGTTTCCTCGACGCAAATGGACTATATACATGGCTATTATTATACATAGATTTTTCTTCGACTGGCCCTGCTGACGACTATGGTTTTCATGTTAATTTTCAACCCTGAACAAATATATACCAAGGCTTGCCAGCAGTCGATGCCGATATCCAGGACAATTTGAAAGTTGGTGCACATTCAAAGCATCTTCTGAATTTCTGACAGGCTGCCTTTCACTGCGAATATAACTGAGTAACATATTTTATTCATCGGCATTTTGGCAAAGCAATTGAGTCAAATACTAGTATAGGAAATAAAGGAAATGAATCTCAACATTTGTATAGGATGCTATAAAAAAAAAAAAGAGGAAATATAGGTCTGGGAGGCCTGTCATATTTAAAATTATTATGAAAAAATATGATTTAAATCCGAGACCAGTTTCAAGTATACATTAGTGTCTCTTTCCCTGAAGTATACATTTCTTTGCAATGACTGCATTATAAACACAACATGGCTTGTATATTATTTCATTTTGACACATTATCTTTAATAGTTTATAAAATAATAAGGTAAAAACTATTTTCATTTGAATTAAGGTATTTTACTCTTTTTATATATATTTTGATTTAAAGGTTTGCTTTTATAATGATCATCATCAGCATATTTGTCAGTTCTATTATATTAATATTTAAATCATTACCACGTTTCTGTTGCAAGAAATCCAAACACATTTAACCCTGATCATTTGGAGTGGGAAGAGGTAAACGTGCTAAATGTATTAGAGGGAGACGTATTTTACGGAGATGTATTTTGGGGAGAACTGTTGCATTTCTGAAAGTCTCGTACATGTTATGTACATCACAAAATAGTGAATGAATGAATGAATGTTTAACGAGACCCCGACACCCCAACACGAAAAATGTATCGGTTATTGGGTGCCAAACAATGGTAAAGGCAAAACGTAGTGATGACCAACATCAATATAAAAATTCAACAGTTAAATAAAAACAGAGTAAACAATTGTAAAAATACAAAGATCACAGATAGATAAAATTAAAATTTAGAATAAAAATCAGTATCATACAAGTTCTGGATGGAATCAAAATAATTCCATCACAGTTCATTGTCCAGTTTTTTTCAGAGGCTTATACTCCACCAAAATGTGGTGGAGGATCTTTCTGCAATATAAATGAATGGGTCAAGTAAGTATGACCGATGCGAGCAGGACACAAGACTATTTCATCCTTCCTGCACTGCCTATAGGAAGACTGCCACTCCCCCAAGACTGTCTTGATAACATGAAGCTTATTCGCAACCGCACCACCCCAATCATGTTGCCAAATCGAAAAAATAAATTGATTGATACTATGTTTAAAATCAGTATACGGTACATCAACCCTTGCATGAGGCAAATCTAAAGCAGACGTGGCAGCATAATCTGCTTTCCATTACCCGTAATGCAACATGGCTGGGCACCCAACAAAACACAAAAGATTGGGGCAGATATGTGACAGCAAATAACCAAGATGTTCACATCTGGCAGAAAGTATAAATGTAGTGTATATGGGTATTTTGGTCTACTAATTTCAAATATTGATGGATCCAAGAAGTCTGGCAGACTGGTTAGCCGCCATCTTGAATTTAAAGGTAGCCGCCGTGACAAAACATTGATTCTTTACATTTTCATTTATGAATAATATAGCATATTGGAATATGATATATAAAGGTTATTACCAGAGTGTGTTTCGGTATCGTCATAATACATTATTTATTATTCCTAATAGATGATATTGACCATACCAAAACTCACTAGGGTACGCTTTTTATCATGTAATCGCAAGCTTAATACAACGTGTTTTTCTAAACTGTACATGCAACTTTAATTTCAGTCCGCCATTACTATATATTCCAAAATAAGTAATACTATGTGGCGCCGTGTCTTTTTGAATGGAAATGAAGTCAAACTCGAATGACGTCATTTTGGATGTATTTATATCAAAATAAACTAGTGCGTAACGCTGGACAGCTTTCAGTGTAAAATTGCTATTGAAATTTTTGTTATTTGAATGCATATGTCAGTTTTGGAGTGTTACCCTAGTACATTTGCTTAAATGCCAATAAACCTAGTGACGTTTTAATGATCGATTATAACGATTGTCTCTATGGAGGTGATGATCCATAATCCATAATCGATTGTTGTGGAAAATGGTAACCTTAAGTGTTCCCCCAGTTATATGACGTACATCTAAATCTAAATATGTGCAGGTGTGCATGTGTACATAAAGAAAACAAAGTTATAAAAGTTAAACTGTGTACGGTCAACAGGACACTATGTGCATAGTATTTAAAATAAAATTCTTCTTCTGTTCTTATAATTCGATGCAACTGTGTAATCGAAAGATGATTGGGTGATGCAAACTGATTAAAACTGATGGTTGATGGTGAAGTTCCAACACCAGTCTGTTATTGGTGTGTAAACAATGTTCTCACCAGTTGATTTATATTTAACACATCTAAATATTTTTATAAACGTATATACTCCAAATGCTAGAGCATATAAATATATATATATATAAATTACTCACAGTAAACATGTAGCCTAAATTTCTCACTGAGTGTTTTAGCTATATTCAGTCCACAAAACCAGTAGCTTGCATCACGTTCCGCAGCTTTGTTGATCTTTAAAATATAGTCCTTGGTGGTGGACGAGTTGCTGTCGGTTCCATTCCCACAGGATGCAGAGTAATCTTTTAGTCGAGGACGAATAAACACGGAACATGGACCAGCATCCTGTTTGAGAGCAGCCACTGCACCAAGTAATGTATCCTGATAAAAGATCACGTCATCTTTCAGACCAGCCGCCTGTGAGATTGTACAGCTAAATGTAAATGGCTCAAACAGCACTGCATGAGAGGAAGACCCAGAGATTGCCACTAATGCACCTAGATAAAAAAAGAAACAAAATAGAAACAAAAAGCAAGGAAATAAGCAACATTGAATTAAATGAAGATCCAGGGGAAAAAAAAAAAAAACACCGAGAGATGCAACTATCACAAAAGCAATTTAAAAATATGCCAACGAAGAAACAAAGAAATGTTTTATGTAACGACACTCAACACATTTTAATTCTGGCTATATGGGTAATTTTCACATAAATGGGAAAATAACGGTAAAGAACTTTCAAAAAGATAGCTATTTTCCATGCGTTGATAGTAAAATATGAAGCAGATATGATCAGTGATACATTACTTTAACTAGCAAAGGTAGAAGAGTATAATTTTCAAAAATGTATATGGAAATATTTTCGTGCTTCATGGTAAACAATTGTCTGATGCAACTCTCTACGTTAACTTGTTCATCTAGGTGCCTACTTACATTCTTAAACAGATACAATGATATGTTGCAGTTGCCAAATGAAAACAAAATGTCGCAATGTAGAGGGCTGCCGTTATGCATTTAGTGTTAACAAAATAATGGCAAAGAAAATTAATAATGGTAAATATTTTTATAAATGTAGTTAGATATTTATAATTGTTACTATTACAGACATATGTACGATGTAATACTAGACTGGATAATCATGTATATCTTAGAATGCATTCAATAAAGTTTAACTTAATAACCATTGAAATTATATATGCCAGCATGTGTTTAATTTGTTCCCTCTGCTTTTGTATTGGTGTGTTTCGATGCTTTGTTAATTAGGAGATAACTAAGTTGTATTTGAGATACTGGTAACGTTCCAAATAAGTCAAACATACTAAAATCGCACCCAGATACAATGCCCTCACAAGCTATTGTTGCGAGAATTTCACTCCCTTAATGGCGGCCGTTTCCCGCTGTAATGCCCGTAACGTTAGACCATATACCTCCCAACATATTACCTATTGATTGGGGTCACACACACCCACACATCCCTCACACCCACCCCACCCCACCCCCACCCCAATCCAAACACCCCATTCACAAACAGGTGATGTGATGGGTGTAGTATTAAAGAAGTAATTAAAAGAAAGAAAGAATATGACAATGCACTACCTAACGCTGTTCAGTACACAATCAACCCACTGCGTAACGTTTGTACGTACACCCACCAACCCCCTCTAGCGTTAAATAATATGTGAATGGTCCCTCAACGGGCTGGAGTAAATATTATAATTGTATTCAATAATTAACAAACAGGTACTTCCATGTGATAAACTAACCTAAAGAAACATCACAGCTTAGAAGAAATGCCAACAGGAATGACTTCCACAACCTCAATAACGTCTTTGGGCTCCAGCATGAGAAACAGACTAACTTCCATGTTGAGAACATCTTCCAATGTGAGCCATGCACTTCAAAGTCAGGAATATTGTAGGTCCTTCTGCCCTTCGTTTTATTTATTCTTGAAGCAAGCACTCAAGCCATGTGCAATCTGTAGTGTCATGGTTACCATATAGTATGTTGGGATCCTTGTTTTAAAAAACTATATATATAAAGAAGAAGAATAACAAAATATAATTATTGTGATGTTAATGTTTCAGATTTATTCCATGTAAATAATGTGTGTATTAATCTGTGTTGTCTATTCAAGACCTTTAGAAAACCATTTCAATGTGTCCTCTATCTCAAATAGTAAAACAGGTTATAGCCTTTTCAAAACGAGGTCAAAGTTCAACCACGTGTATCTTAAATACTAATTGAGCTAGAAGTCTAAAATGTTGGTTCATTATCACTGAATACTGTAAGTGTACCAAATTTCAGTGAAATCTGAGAGGGTGAGTCCTAAAAGTGATTGATTTGACATGGAATTCCCCAAAAGAACATGCCTTGGCCGCATGTGTGCGGAACGGGGGCAGGGGCGGGCCTAGTTGTGGGTAAGTATATAACTGAAATACTTAGCGGTAAATACTAGCTTGCTACTTATTCTTTTCTCTCTTTGTATATTTTTGTTTTATCACACTGCCCCCTTCCCTTTCTCTCCTTTGAATTCCATCTCATTTCTTCCTGATCTGGCAACTCCTCCTATCTTTCAACTTCTTTCGCTGTCCACATCTATATCCCACTCCTTGTCTCTCCAACAGCGACATGTGCTCGTCTCTTGTGGCTGTCTGTGCCACACACCTGCTATTCCCCCATCAGCGTTTAGCTGTGGGCATAGTCTGACCACTTCGGGGAGTG
Organism: Gigantopelta aegis; assembly: GCF_016097555.1. Taxonomy (NCBI): domain Eukaryota; kingdom Metazoa; phylum Mollusca; class Gastropoda; order Neomphalida; family Peltospiridae; genus Gigantopelta; species Gigantopelta aegis. The sequence goes on from NC_054710.1 coordinate 52,203,395, forward strand.
TTCCGTAGTAACTTCTGGCATTGTTAAGAGACACTCGCAACTACCTACTATACTACCGGAGGTCGTTAGTTAGTGCCGTGGGTCAGACCAGTTTTATTAGCGGCAGAGGAGGTACAGGATGCCAGGTGGGTGCAGGGAAGTACACGGAGACTGCACCCGTGGAGCAAGATGAGACAAGTAGGCGATGGTGTGGACAACTCAGAAGAGTCGGAGGAAACTGCCAGAAAGGGTCGAAAATCGTGGGAGAAATTGGAATGTTTTCTTATATTAACATAATGAGAATGTAGGGCAGAGGGCGATAGATAAGACAGATTAATGAACGTGTGAGCCAGCTTTGACGGGATTTGAACAACTCGTCAGCTTGATTGTCCAGCAGCTTATTAATTAGACCACGGAGCTTACTTCTCGTTACTTATTCGGTAGTAGTATATATTATGTGACGATCAGATCCTGATTTGACGTCAGATGAAAAGTTCGAACCATGACTTTAGGAACGCGAAAAGAAACTTCAGAAAAACGTCAGCGATCGGATCCTGGCTCGGATAAAAGTTCAACTAAGTGACAGCAGTGTGTGGTAACCAATAATAATAATAATAATAATAAAATATTTTATTGAAGAAAAAATTGTAAATAAACAGCCCATGTACGCTGTAATATTATGGTTTTTACTCCAGTCAATTTAACCCAAAAATGACGCAAACACAAAACAAATTAAAACATATTATTTAAAAAAAAAATTATTTTTATTTTTTGGCATTCATATATGTATTCAGTATAACATTAAAAATCCGCTCTCAAAACATGGGCCATAGAAAGAAGCGCCTTCCTTAATGTTTTACATATATAATTTGCATTTAGTTTTATATAAAATAGCAACACATTTTATCACAATCAAATATTATTTATAAAGTCTTACCAATCTACAAGCCATGTATTTCTAGTATTTAAGTTTTATTCCAATTAATATTTTGTATGGCGATTAATTAGGGCACCTCAACCCTGACACTCAAAAAGAGTTGGGGGACAATAAACAAATGTAAACAAATACTAGAAATACAACATTTATTTCAAGGGCTGCAAATGCCCTCTAGTGCAGAAGTAAATCCACAAATTCGGGCAAAAACGATAGAAACATTGAGACCTTTTTAAAACGTATACATTTCCATCATTCTACCAGCAAAATTAGTTGTAATGCATTTAAAAATGCCTAGTGATTAGTTTGAACCCCTATATAGCTGTTTGGTAGTATGAATAAATACACCACACCCACCCCTAACAATGGGAGCCCGAACACCTATGAGACCGCATTTTGTCAAATTGTGTCAGACCTGTAGGCCTATGTCGAGTCAACACCGAAAGCATTTCATTATAAGTCTGTGACATTCGCTTCTTGTTTTGAAACTGGTGGTATCAGTGTTCTACGTTGCGACCAAAATGGTCGCATTGGCGTGGCGACTGATTGAATTTATTATTGTCGCCACCTGGCGACTGACTCCAAAAACGTCTAAGTATCAAATTAGTTTGGCATGTGCGTTCAGTCCTAACAGTGAAAACCAATGAAATTTGCTGACACTGTGCAGTTAAAACACTTCGTTATTTACGAAGTTGTCCGATTGATCACTATGAATTCCGTATTAATTTTCGGTACCGTTCGGAACTCATTGCTGATTTTAGTGATTTGGCGAAAACAATCCAGATACTTCGAAAACAATCCAGATATTTCGATCGGTGTGTTATTTTAATGCACCCAACCATTTGGAATATCGCAACTGATATCGATTTCTGGATTATGTATGTAATCGGCTGACTAAAGACGTTCCGAATACTGTATTGTATTATACACAACTGATATTTCTGACATATTTTCCTAAATAATCTGAATCATTGGCTGTCGTTTTTTCTGCTTATGTTTGGTTTCTTAATTTTATTCTCGGTCTCTGCATTTCTTATACTAACATCTTCTAGCACACTTGTTAGTGTAACAGCATTAGGTTTGTGTTTCAAAAAGACGACAAACAGCTGCAGGTTCAGGACAAATGTACACAATTTATGTTTAAACCCCAAGTGTGTGTAACTAAGGATGTAACACCTTACCGGTAATTGACCAGCCTCGGTGGCGTCGTAGTTAGGCCATCAGTCTACAGGCTGGTAGGTACTGGGTTCGGATCCCAGTCGAGGCATGGGAATTTTAATCCAGATACCGACTCCAAACCCTGAGTGAGTGCTCCGCAAGGCTCAATGGGTAGGTGTAAACCACTTGCACCGACCAGTGATTCATAACTGGTTCAACAAAGGACATGGTTTGTGCTATCCTGCCTGTGGGAAGCACAAATAAAAAATACCTTGCTGCTAATCGGAAAGAGTAGCCCATGAAGTGGCGACAGCGAGTTTCCTCTCAAAATCTGTGTGGTCCTTAACCATATGTCTGACGCCATATAACCGTAAATAAAATGTGTTGAGTGCGTCGTTAAATAAAACATTTCTTTATTTCCTTACTGGTAACTGACACACGCATTCAGAAATAGAGATCTTAGAAATCCTTTAAGAATACGACATCACAGCAATAGCGACAATATCATTTCCACACTAAGAACAAGAGCGCTCAGCATTTATGCTGAAGATTATATAACAAGAAGCTGGGCAGAAACACCAAGACAGAATACCAGCTTACAGTAGACCCAAGCTTGAAAGTTTAGACCAAAGAACAGACGCAGCGCAAGAATGCGAGTGCTATTGTTAGGTGCTTGTGCAAGATTCATGCTTGTGTTTTTAATCAACATATCACGAGTTAACAAGCTGACTGAAATAGAGCACCTGAATAAAGAAGTTGTATATTAAAGCAAATGATTAAATTAAAGGAGCACTATTATTTTCAGAATTACCTGAAAGAGACATTAGATTAATTAGGTATAATAAACATTAAAAACATAACATACAATAATTACCTGTAAATAACAATAATTTATTCGCCCGGTACCCCCCCCCCCCCTCCCGTAACCCTAACCACTAACCCTAACCCTAACTCTAAACCCTAACCCTAACTAAACATAATAAGGGGGGAGGGGGGGGGGCGGGCGGATATTATACCGAATTGTTTATTTCATTTATGTAATTTACGTCGTAGCGAACCACCTAAGTTATACAAATAATAATCCATGTTACTGAGATATTACAACAATTAACAGCATTATGTATTTACTTATGAATGGGAACTCCTCCCCCACCCCCTCAGAAAAAAAGAAAGAAACAAGAACATTTATTAGCATAAAGTGTACATGCATTACAGTTTAAGGTTTGATTGAATGAGTGAAAACTAAACAATTTCATTGTTTCAAACTATTTAATCCAGCAGCACCAGTCATGTATAATGTTATGATGGTTTCAACACATGCATAAATAATACAAAAAGATTAGTGCGGCTAGTAAAATTTTAAGCTTGGCGAGTAAATTTGTTTTTGTCCACTAGCCAGAGAAGAGTAAGTTATAAAATTGAGCGTAGAACAGTATGGTAACGTATGGTAACCGATCAACTTTCAATAGGCTCTACTGTTCGTGTTCATGCAGTCCACACATCATAAATAAAATGCTTATTTTTACTAATTTAGTAAATAACAGGCGCTTTGTTGTTCGTTCGCTACGAACATGGTGAATAATTGTTGTGTGAAGTGGTGGATCTAAATTATACAGCAAACAACAAAACAAACCCAACAATAAAACCCAAACAATTATCAAAAGGGCATCTTGTCTGAAAGGGGAATGTAGAACCCCCGTATACCCCCCCCCCCCCCACCACACACACACACACACACCGTATCCGCTTCTGAATTGTATGAATTGAATATGGGCCTATATACTAATGAGCGAATCATAAATAATGAATAGTCTTCTGTCGACAGAGCTCGCATCTGGGTGACAGCTTAGATTCATATCAAACCACTATTTATACCCTCTTATTTCGATGTTATGATAACTTGCAATAACATTACTCACTTTCAATATGGCAGCCAGATTATACGTCATGAGCAGTAGTCACACATTACGTCATCACTGCTTGGAACCGAACCATTTAAGATCGCAGCGACTCCTGTCGAGAGAGTTCAAAACGAGGCTGGGGAATGTTATAATGTAAATGTGTGGCGATCGGTGGTCAGTTTTATTATAACTAATTAATTGCATATGAATTTAAGCTGCTACCTAGAGGAAAACTCTGTAGACTAAAATTAATTAATCAATGTGCTCCAGATGCAGTGGTATAACGAGGTGTGTGTGTGTGTGTGTGTGTGTGTGTGTGTGTGTGTGTGTGACTGTCTGTGTGTGTGTGTGTGTGACTGTGTGTGTGCCCGCGTGTGTGTGTGTGTGTGTCTGTGACTGTGTGTGTGTGTCTGTGACTGTGTGTGTGGTGTGTGTGTGTGTATGTGCCACAGTGTGTGCGTGTATGTGTGTGTCTGTGATTGTGTGTGTGTATGTGTGTGTGTGTCTGTGACTGTGTGTGTGTGTCACAGTGTGTGTGTGCGCGTGTGTGTCTATGTGTGTGTGTGTGTGTGTGTGCGCGCGCGTGTGTGTCTGTGACTGTGTGTGTGTGTGTGTGTGTGTCTGTGACTGTGTGTGTGTCTGTGACTGTGTGTGTGTGTGTATGTGTCACAGTGTGTGTGCGTGTATGTGTGTCTGTGACTGTGTGTGTATGTGTGTGTGTGTGTCAGTGTGTGTGTGTGCGCGTGTGTGTGTCTATGTGTGTGTGTGTGTGTGTGTGTTTGTGTGTGTGTGTGTGTTTTTTTTACGCAGTGCATGCCCCCAGTGGCGTGTCCACGGAAAATACCGCCTATTAGCCTGGTTGCAAAAAAAAAAAATTGAGGGGGAAAAAATAGAGGACATTTTATTTTTTTCTGAATTTGTACACGTCATAATGTCTCAGCATAAAAATGCCCATGTCTGGGTCTTCAGGGGCGGATTATGCTTTAGGTAAGGGGGGTTTCTGAAACAATATGTAAACGTTTATAATATGAAATTATTAATTTTACGTGGACATCAGTTTAGATCTACGTGGTGGGGTGGGGTTTTTATTAGCAGGGGGGGGGGGAGGGGGATCCGTGCAACTGGGTAAAAAACCCATGATCCTTCCGTGAGCTTGGGAAATTGTTTTACAGCACTTTGAAATTAGGGCTTCAAAACCTATCTTTGATTTACCGATATATGGCAGGCCAGTAGCATGGCGGACATTATTGGGACGGGGGGGGGGGGGGGGGGGCAACTGAACGAGCGCCGAAGGTGCAAGGTCCGGAGGCATGATTCAAAGGTTATTTGCCCGTTACTGTAACTCTCGCCGTTAATTTCGATACGTTAGTCTCGCTACAACTTTTACATTCACTTGAGATGTAAAGGTTATCAAAAAAGAAGAATACAAAGCCAAACTATTGGGGGCCCGGGCACCCGGGCACCCCTGGCACCCCCCCCCCCCCCCCCCCCCCCCCCCCCCCCCCCCCCCCCCCCCACCCCCCACCCCCCACCCCCACCCCCCACCCCCACCCTACGGGTCTGTATGAGGTAGGCGTAACACATTTACGGTTTTGATCACTTGTCGATGGAAATTGGCAAGAAGTTACAGAAATACTTAACCTTTATTGTTGTCTATGGAAACACTTGATGTGATAAAGTTATCAGGATCTAAACTAAGATGGCTGCCATTTTGGCGGGAAAAACAAAAATATTGTTTGGTGCTCAGCTCAATCATTCTAACTTATCAAAAGCATGTGAAACTAATTGTAATTACGTTCTATTTATCTCTATTACAGATTCTAATGATTTGATCTTAATGTATTAGGTAGGCTAATTAGATCTATGGTAACATGGGTTCGAATCCTGAAGACGACAATACACGTTTTCTTTCACCAATTATAAAGGACTAACACATTTTATTTTATAATAAGGAAAACTGGTAGAATGTTACTTAAGTGATTGTCCTTTACTGGAGTCCATGGTTAAATCTGATCTGATAATACAATCATGATCAAATCCAAGATGGTCGTCATTTTGGCGGGAAAACGACAATATTGTTATTTTAAAGGGACATTCATGAGTTTGCTGCATTTTTTAAGATGTTATCGACTAACAGAAACTTTTTAACGATTGTAATTACATATCAAATATATTTTCTGCATATTAAACGTGCTTCTGATCGTTCTAATATTTGTACTAGGTTAAATTTCATTGTATTTCCTAGAAAAGAATGTACGAAATTATTTGAAGACAAATTCCAGTTTGGGTTTCTTACAAATATTAAGACGACCAGAAACACATTGAATATACAGACACTGATATTCTAAACAAGAAAACATGTTTAATGTGTAAGTTTAAGTCAAACACATCTTATAATGCAGGAAACTGGGGAATGTCCCTTTAACTCATCAAAAACATCTTTAAAGAGGACAATTTGTAGCCCGCCCCCCCCCCCCCCCCCCCCCTTTGTGTGATAATTTATCTTTTCGGGCAAAAATTCTCTGGTCATTCGGGCAAGGATGGTCTTGACGTCACATGTCATTCGGCCAAGTTCACAGTTCACTCCCCCCCCCCCCCCCCCCCCCCCCCCCCCAAACAAATGTGCCCGTATGCCTATGTGCCAATTCATGGTATGGTAAACTGAGATGTCTTGTTAAGAAAACGATACCCAGGGCTTTAGATTGCAACTAAGCCAAGGTATTAAATGCTGTGCCAAAAATAAACATACCAAATTAAATACAAACATGCTAACCTCAAAACAGTTTACTTCAAAACCACTGAAATATTTTGCTTGAATTAGATTAAAATAACTTTAATGCAATTTAACCCTTCAGCAGCAGAAAACAATATATATATATATATATATTTAGAGAATAACTAACGAGCTACGAGGAATTATGAATTATCTGTCCCGAATGAATGAATGTTGTAAACCCGAGCCTTTGGCGAGGGTTTTACAACATTCATTCACGAGGGACAGATAATGTGTAACTCCTCGTAGCGAGTTGGTTATTCTATTTATTACCCATTGTCAATTTTAACTGATTTTTAATGTAAAAATTCCTCTGCAGTTTACAACAAATCCATCAGCCATTACGTCATATAATCTTACGCATTACATGACGTAATGTAAGTGACGTCATATCATAACGCCGTTCCTTCCACAGCCAAATGCTTACAGTACAAAATATTACAACTGTATTTGCATTTGAAAATAATTATGTTTATATATTACTAAAGCCGTTCCTTATGAAAATATACCATTTCATGTTTACGAAACAAATGAGTCCATTTGTTTTTGTAAAACTTTGTAGATCGTATAACGTATGTGCAATCAGACTCATGAATGAAAACATTATATGAATGAAAGTGAAGTTCCGGCCATGGCAAGCAAGCAACCAAACGTCGTGATTTTTAAGCCAGCCAATCAGTGGCTGCAGAAGCAATCTGCACACAGTGCAGAGATCCAAAAAATATTACCCCGTATATTTGAGCCCATATGGGTAATAAATAATCATATAATATCTTACATTTTCAGTGCAATCTAAGTATGTGATTTTTTTCAAATCACATACTTTAAGAATTTGATAACTTTGCAAATTAGATATAAATTAGTCGAGGTCTCGGCACTAGGGTTATTGACATTAAGCAAACGTACTTGGGTGACACTCCATGATTGACGTATTCATTCATAGTCATCAAATAAACACATTTCAAAATACACCGCGCCACATATTCTTACGTCATTTGAATATCTAGTAATGGCGGACTGGAATTAAAGTTGCGTGTACAGTTTACAAAAACACGTTCTATTAAGCTTGAGCTTATATGATAAAGAGATTATTACCCTCGTGTATTTCGGTATCGTCAATATCATATATTAGGAATAAAAATAATGTATTATGCTCGCTAGAGGCTCGCATAATACAATTTGTATTCCTAATATATGATATTGACGATACCGAAAAACACTGGTAATAACCCCCCCCCTCTCTCTCTCTCTCTCTCTCTCTCTCTCTCTCTCTCTCTGTCTGTCTGTCTGTCTGTCTGTCTGTCTGTCTGTCTCTCTCTCTCTCTCTCTCTCTCTCTCTGTCTGTCTCTCTCTCTCTCTCTCTCTCTGTCTGTCTGTCTGTCTCTCTCTCTCTCTCTCTCTCTCTCTCTCTCTCTCTCTCTCTCTCTCTCTCTCTCTCTCTCTCTCTCTCTATATATATATATATATATATATTTTTTTTTTTTTTTTTTTTTTTTACATCTGTCACCATGTTATGTTATATATACAGTAAACAACAGAAAAAATAAGTCGACAAGCAATCCATAGTTTCAGTGTATTTATCCCCAGCAATAACTATCCAGGTCTTCCATCTGCTCACCCCTCCCTCTCTCTCTCTTTCTCTCTTTCCGTCTTCTCTATCTCCCTCCCCCAGATCAAAGCCAATTAATGTCAATGAATTTGGGGGTTGGGGGGAGTGGGTATGGACCCAAATGTATGTAAACAGAAAGCATTTATAAATGTCTAAAAATATAAAACCAACAACATGCAAAGCATCATAATTTAGAAATATAAATCACAGTTATGTAAAACAAATAAAAAAAACAAAACAACGTTCAAGCACATGTGATACACTTCACTTTCTCTGTTGCAGAACATTGGAAATGTATATTTTTATATTATATTATAGTATCTACTTGATTTTCATTCATGACACATCCTTACAATATTTATTACCATTGTAAGGCAATGATTCAAGGACCCCCAACCATGACATTGTCTGTTTGATGTGGGGCAATTAAAACAAATTAAAATAATTAACAATCCAGAACCCAATTTCATGTAGGCTTTACTCATACAAACAACATGTGAAATGTTACTGAATAATAGTCTAGGTGGAAAAACCCTGTTTCATATCAATTGTATTACTATTATTTCATGGCTTACATTGGATGACAACTTTCAGTGGACTAATGTTTAGTCATTCAAAGCATAACACAAATTCCAGTGCACAATGTTCCAAGTACAGCCTGATATTCACTTGTATCTCACAACTTCAACATCTGACACATTGACACTTATTACTTTTTTTTACTAAGGAACAATCATCATGAAACATAAAAAAAGCTTCGTTTCATCATCTGAATACGAATCTGGCACTTTTCTTATTGTTTCCATTTTGTAGTCTGCTTGTCCTGTCACAACAAGACAATAAATCAGGTTCTATCCATAAAAACAAGCATGGAATGGCTTCTAGCTTCAGTCTTTAAGCAACCATACTAGTTCGGTACCTGGAATGCAAAATTCAATTATAATACAAATGTATTCATGTAGCTAAGCTTAATATGTTTTACACTTATTTTTAAATCAACAAATAGGAAACAGCAGGAATGTCTGTTTAAAGAGCCTCCGCAGATCCTATATTATAGGTACTTTAGTACTTAGTATTTGACATACATGTATGGTATTTTTGGCACTTGGACTAGTGAGAAAAGAAACGTGCAGCTTTCACACAACCAAACATCTATCAAATATGCACAACATAATATTAAACTAATATTTGGGTGGAGGGGGTGTTATTGGGTTATTGTTCCTTTTCTTTCCTTATTTATAAATCTTTAAGAAATGTGAAATGACTCGGGCAAAGATGCCGGGAGGAGGTGGGGGATGATTCTGTGCAAAACAAATAAAATAC